>NC_040913.2:37185711-37485711 GCF_004126475.2 Phyllostomus discolor | reverse complement strand
GCCAAAGGTTAAAGGCATAGAGAGAATCTTAAAAGCAGAAAAGCAGAAAAGATTCTTCTGCTTAACAAGAGAAAAGCAGCTGGTTACCTAAAAGAGAGTTTCCATGAGACTGTTAGTTGATTTCTCAACAGAAAGTTTGAGGGACAGAAGGGATTGTCATGAAACATTCAAAGTGTTGAAGAACAAAGACCTGCAACCAAGATTACTCTACCCAGCAAAATTATCATTTAGAATTGAAGGACATATAAAGAGCTTCCCAGACAAGAAAAAAAAAAAACTAAAGCAAACCAGTATTATGAGAAATTATAAAGAGCTTTTTTAAGAATAAAAAAATTAAAATATGAATAATATGGCAATAAATACATACCTACCAAAAATTACTTCAAATTCAAATGAATTAAGTGCTCCAAATTAAAGACATATACTGTCTACAAGAGACTCACTTCAGATAGAAAGGCACACACTGACTAAAAGTAAAAGGATTGAAAAACATATTTCATAAGAATGGAAATAAACAAACAAAAGAAGAAGCTAGGGTAGCAATACATATACTAGACAAAATAGACTTTAAAACAAAGGCTACAGCAGGAGACAAGGAAGGACCCAGCAATTCCATTTCTGGGTATTTATTAGAAGAAATACAAAACAGCAAAAAAAAAAGGAACACATATCCATCCATATGTTTATTGCATTATTGCAACATTACTTCCAATAGCCAAGATATGGAAGCAAGCTAATTGACCATCTGTATTTCAATAGGTAACAAAAAGGTGGTACATATATAATGGTATATGACTAAACCATAATCCAAAGAATGAAATCATCCCGTCTGCAACAGGATGATCACTCTATAAATTACATAAATATCTAATCCCTGGTTTGTAAATCTTAAATTAATATTACATTGTACATCAACTGTAATTGAAATTTTTAAAAAATATTATTTTTTAATCCTCACCAAAGGATATTTATTGATTTGAGAGGGGGACATCAGTATAAAAAAGAAGTATTAATCAATTGTTTTCCATACATTCCCTGGCTCAGGGCCAAACCTGCAACCTAGGTATGTCCTCTGACCAGTAATCACACAAACTTACTGGGGTAAAGGATGACAGTCCAACCAACTGAGTCATCCAGCCAGGGCAAATATTACTTCTAAAATGTCTATAATTTTATTTATTTGTTCATATATTTCATCTGTTCTGAATTTTCAGTTACATGTTTTTCCAAGAATATATATTTTTCTCTTTCACAATTTTTCTATTTTGACAGGGTAATAATTGCTGAAAAGTAATGCTTCCTTGAGTAAAATATTGTTTCTAGATTATGAACACAATGTGAATCAAAATGGCACCTATTTTGCTTAATACTACAACCCTGGTTTATAGACACTGCTTCTTAACACATAGTCATCAAATAGACATCAGTGGAGAAAAGAAAAAAAATGGAAGAAATGGGAAGCAGAGCAAAGGTAGATAATAAATGCAATATACCTACTTCAAATTGTCTACTCAAATAAATCTTAAAATTGAAAGAAAAATATCACTCTCATCATTATTATTGCCACATATCCCCCAGACATGCATAAAATTGAATTAAAACTTTCTTTTATATTTAAGATTCTAATTAAGAAACAAAATATACAGATTTAGTAGTCGAATACAAAATACAGTAAGTCCCCTATTTTCTTTTTATTTTCCATCACCCCATTTCATTGTATTTTCCACCTCCCACACCTGTGTCCTTTTCTCTACTACATAAAGAGCTGGCAGGGGAGGTAAGAGGATGGAGGGATTAAGCAAAAAGGATAAAGGACTGAAGGACATGTACAACAGCGTGGTAATATCTGGGGGGAGGACAAGAAGGAGGAATAAAGGGACTAAAAGGTAATGTAAATAAATACAATAACAATTAAATTAAAAAATAACTTACTAACTTACTATGGAGGGATTTACAGGAAGCAGATCCTCTCAAATCAGGAAGCTGTAGAGGCTGCATCAGGATAAATTTTGGGCAGTAGGACAAGAGGGACCAGGATTTGGGGATAAATGAATTAGAGATGAAGGGGTATATTATAACTTATGTTGTTTTGAATTTCTAGAGCATGGTAATAATTTAAAGCATATAGATTTTAAATTCTCTACCTCTCCCAGTCTATCTTGCTACCCATACCCCATGCTAGAATATATTTTATCATAGAGGGACACATTTTAATTAAATAAGAAAAATAAATATGTAAGTTATAATTTTTATTCTACTTTTTAATTCTATCTCAATTGCTTAAATATTGAAGATCATAAAGTCTTATTCAAATACTAACAGCGAAATGATCCCACTTTGTTCAGTGGGTCTAGAAGGGAGCTCATGCTTTCTGTGCTAGCTACTGGCTCTCAGATAAATCACATTTTTAAGAATCTGTATTACAAATCCTCATGTCTTCTACTTCTGATACATGTTTTATGTATGTCTAGGTTTGTTCTATATCTATTCATATCCATCTGCCCACACAAGAATTTAGTCACAATTCAGAGGTATCATAGAAACTTGATATATATTTACTAATAAATATGTACAAAATGACATATAAAATCATGTTTTAATGTGTAAGCTAATATTGCCCAGTTCATGCATATATACATTTGACTTAACAACTAAAATATTCAGAATTACCCCATAATACATAATGATACATATACATGGGCAATAAACATATTCTAAGATCATTAAATTCTATTATATAGTGACATTTTGTCATTTCCTTAAAAGAAAAAACAGAGATAAACTACTTCTTTTATGTCACTTTGTAATTACCTTTAGTGTTTCGTCTTTATTCAGGTGGTAAGTACTAGATGTTGCATATAAATATAATTTAGTGAGCTGTATAAATGATTGGCATATTTACCACTAAATAACAGGAGATAAGTTTTAAAAAATAGCTATATAAAAGTGAAATTGGTTGGATTACCAATACCAGTGTGGATGTGGGGGATGTTCCCCACATCAGCAAGTAATCTGGGAACAACAGGTGGGTGTATTACAATTAAACTCAACTCTGACACTGTCTTCTCAGAGACACCATCATATTTCACAGTTTATGAGCTCAAACCGACAACATTACTCCCCACCTTGAACTTCAGACACCACTTGCAAGCCCAGGTTATTACCTGTACTTCTGATCTGCAAGCTAGATTATTTAACCGTGTGGAAACTTCATGACTTTAATATGACTCTTCTTTCTTTCCTTTCAAGCTGGCCTCATCTAGAACCCTGATTTACTTGCCTTCTTCTCCCTTGTGAGACACCTCCATTAATCATTAAGCCCTCAGGATTATGAGCATCAGATAATTTTAGGAATAAAGTTACTTTTCATTTAAACTAGAAATAAATCTAAGCTTCAGTTATGTTTGAGTTCCAAGCCCAGAAAAGCAGCAAAAGTAGACAAAGCGATGCCATTGTCGACACCAGGACCAGATGCACTAATAAACCGCCTCTGCTTTAGTAATACCCAACCCAGGTTTGGCTGCCTGCTACTTGAAAGTCAACAATCATGAGACAGGGGCTGGTGGAAGACTCTTGTTGCAAAGACAGGGGTTTTTGTATGAAAAAAAGGAGAAAAAATGAAACAAAAAAATCAAAAGGAGGGGTTGAGAGTTCACCGAGGAAACAACATACCAGCCAAAACAGTTTGTTCAGATAACTTGTTGAAAGCCAGAAAATATCCCAAAACTGGAATGCCTGCTTCATTTGAAATTAGTTCCTACCATTCTTAAGTAAAGAGGCTGTTTTTCTACAAATACTAGTTAACAGGTCATCATTTACAGGAAAAAAAGTTAAAAGAATGGTGGGGTCAGTCATAGTTTCCACTGTCAATTTTTTATTTTACTTTCATGGAAGTTTCCCTTACTAATCTATAGCAGAGTCTTGAGAAATTAATTTAGCATGAAACACACCTATTGTGAGATATGACTTTTAGTTTTAAGAGAAGAAGCCCCAGGGTGGCCAAATCCTGGTCCCTTTAGTCTTGCCTTTGAAATTCTAAACGATAAGATTTTACATCCTAGGAAATAAGTTGGTAGATTGTTCCATTTCATCGCTCCAGTCTTTCAGTACTGAGAATGAGTCAGCTTAGTTAAATGGTTGGGTTTCACTTCAGGAGGCAGTGACACAGATGGGCTCCAAAAGTGAGGCCTGTATTGTGCAAGTAAGCAATCAGGTAGTTAATACGGGTATGCCTATGAACAAAAAGAAGAAATTAAACAAAGGTTAGGAATCAGAGCAAACAATAAACAAGTTTCTGAGTCTATAAGGCTGTCAAGAAAATTTCTCAATGTAGGGCTCAACATTTCTCTTACTTGAATGAAAGCAAGCAAGCAGTGGCAGCCTGATAGTTCCTCCTTATCTGGAGTTTGAATGTTGCTGGTGATGTCATAAGGAACCCAGATTAATTCTGCATGGTTGATACAGCATTAATCACTGAGGTTATTTAAGCTGCTGAAGCAATTTCTTAAGTATATATTAAGTCTTTGGCTCTAATTTTCAATTAAAAAGCTCAATAAAAAAGTTTTAGTTTTTAATAATTCCAAATCAAATAATGGAAGGAACACAAAACATCAGTTTGTAGGGTTGAAGCCAAATATTAAAAAAAAAACTAGAAAAATTCAAGGTCCAGTGATTTTATAGGTGAAAAATTAAACTTTGAAGACAATTAGCTGAACTGGAATTTAATATCTATAATTACGTGTTATGGACGCTATTGAATCACAACTTTTCCCCTAAAATCACCTTCATTTTTATTAAAGAGCCAAGTTAAGATAAATTTATTTATTGCATTAAATCCAGTTTCAATTTGGCCTGATTATTTGCATAAACACAAAAAAATAGCAATTGTGACCATATAGGCTCTCTTAAATCTACTTTGCTGGAACCTCATAAGAAATTTACAGATGGAACTTTAATCTGTCAGGGTGAAGAATCCAAGTAATATGGTTGCAGACCATGCCTGCAATACTCATAATTTTAGATAAATTCCTCAAGTACTCCAGTCCACAAAAATGTCGTATGTTTTCTTGCTATCTACCAAGAAAGCAACCTTCATTCTTTACGTGCAAAGACTGTCATAAACCATGTAAATAAGTAAGATATCAGGGTGTTTTTCCAAGAGGTTTTTATCAGCTTCTGAAGTCAATCTTGATGCCCAAAAGCATTTTGCTGACATCCAGAGTCTAGGCGTGCCCCCCTCAAACATGACACTCTAGTCAAAGTGTTAATTAATAAAACCAGTTTTCAACTGTGTTTTGTTATAAAGAGAACAGTTTCTTATCCAAGTCATAACACACACACACACACGCACACACACACACACACACACACACAGAGCCAAGACCCTGGTCTATAAGGCTAATTTGGTTGGTCATTGTCCTGCAAAATGAAAGGTCATGGATTCGATCCCTGGACAGGGCCCATACCTATGTTATGGATTTGTTCCCCACTTGAGGTGCATGCAGGAGGCAGCAGATCAATGTTTCTTTCTCACAGCAATATTTCTCTTCCTTTGTTTCTCCCTCCTTTTCCCCTCTTTAGAATCAATAAAATTTTTTTAAAAAGTGTATTGCCATGAAAATAATAATACACACTCATTAAGAATTTTCAAATTCAGGAGGACTCAAGATGGAGAAAATATATAAATATTTTAGTATTGCTTATAGAGTTATAATTTACCAAATTATCAAAGAAAAACATGTTTCTTTATATCTGGAAAACAAAAAAAATGAAAAATCAGCAATATTTTTAACAAAGTCATAAAAGTAATTGTTATTCTCAGTTTATTCAGTCATATAATCAATTCTTATTAATCCTGAATATCTACCATTATTTTCATGAATTCAGTTAGTCTTTGGAGTTCTATAAATCTTTGTCTAGTTCAAAGGTATGATCTAACCATTTATTCTTAGAAATCCATACTTTTGAATAAATCGTAATCTTTTTCATGGACCTTTCTAAGATGTAATATACTTGCAAATGCACCAGAGTTAAACAGTGACAGTCTCTAAGTGAAACAAAAAGGAGAGAGAGAAAAAGAAACTTAGCCTGGGCCAATGTGGCTCAGTTGGTAAGAGCATCGTTCCATAACCAAAAGGTTTCAGGTGGATTCCCAGTCAGGGCACATGCCTAGGCTGCAGGTTTGATCTATAGTCTGGAGACATGTGGGGGGAAATCAAATGATGCTTCTCTCTTACATGGATGTTTCTCTTCCTCCATTCTTCTCTCTCTAAAAGCAATAAAAAATCCTCAGGTGAATATTATAAAAAAAGAAAAGAAATTTAAAATGGCATGGTTATAGATCTGATTATAATTCAATTAACAAAAGAATTTGCTTTTTTCTAACCACATTTTAAGATAAAATTAGAATTACAAATTAAAGTATATCAGAACATTTTAGACTCTTAGATATTTTTATATAACTACTAAAACATACACTTTAATAATAAAAATATGTGTATACCAAGAATAGAACATAGTTATTATTTCTTTATTTGACAAGTCTTCCCCATGAACTTCAAGTATATTGAATAAACCTATTTAGTTTAAAATTTTGTTTTATAATAAGAGAGAACAAATTCTTGAGGTATTCCAAGGGAATAATATAAAGCCATTTCTAAATTAAGAAAAAGCCTCTTAAAATTTATTCACTGGGAAAGTTGGAGAAAGACCTTTTGTTGCATCTGTCCAGGAGCTCCTGTTACTGAGGTGCTCACCTGATATTTTTTGGCCATTTTTGTGTTTAGAAACAAGTAAGTGGCTCCAATATGGTCTAATAAATAAGTGAATTCGTTTTTCTCTGTCAATTGTATCTGGGACTCCTGTGGGGAAATAACAATTGGTTTTGGAAAATTAAGGGATGATCCTGCACCCCTTCATTCACCATCGGAGTCATCACACCACTCCACAATCTCCTTAGGTGCCTCTCCTCTCTCATTTCTCTCATTTCTCTTTTCCATTTACATTTCTTTTATTAGGTTTGGAATAACCCTTCTTCCAATGTTTTTTTTCTTTTTGTAATATACACATTGTTTTACATTTAGAGCTTCCTTTATTTTCCATCCCTTTGTATCATTTTTTCTTTGATTTTTCTCTTCAAAAAATCTAAGCTTTTCTAGTCCCTTTTAGTTTGCCACTTCTTAGCTCTTTCAAAAATAACCAACTTTAAACAACCTACATTCTCCCCATTTTCTTAAAATTTTTTGACATAACTTACACCTTCTATTACCAAAACCATATTGTTTTTTCTAACTTAATTAGAATTTTTAATTTTTATAAACTTTAATTTTACTGACAACTAAAACTAATTAATTAGCATTCTTTATTGGCATTTTATGAGCACATTTCATCATTTTTAGAAACAGGATCTTTAACTGTCAAACACACTCACATTTTCAAGAGACATAACAGAGATGGCATAAGTTTCTTTTTGTAAACCCAGGCAAAACAAACATATTTTATGTTTATTACTCTAAAAGATATCAACTAAATTTAAAACAGCCTTAATGTAAAATATTTCTCACATCATGTTTCTGAAAAAAAGGGGATGGTTTTTATATTTTAACTATACATATGAACAATATTACTAATAATTGTAGAGGAGGCAAGTTTTCATTTGTCCTTGACTACTTTTAAGGAGGCTGGAGAAAAGGGATTGAAGATATCAGACATGGGGAACTTTAGCAGCCCTAGCTTTAAAAGCAGGCAGGGACCCATTTCTCCTTCACACTGAGGTAGAGAGCAGTTGCCCCTGCTACTGCTGCAGCATGCACAGGGCTTAGGGGTGACATTAATTTTCCCATTGTTCATAGGACTGCAGTAGCTCCCAAGCCTCTAAGAAGAAAATTTAGGATGTTAAAAAGACTAATTTTTTCATTGTTTTCTCTTCCTGAGTTTTACTGCTTGGGATGGGAGTGAGCTATGTTCCCCCTTTTTAAACCATCAATTTAGATATCTTCTGAGTAGAATTATTTTTATGTAACATTATGAAATCTTGAGCATAAGAGATTTTGTCCCATTTACCAAACCTTTGGCAAAACAATTTTAGTCACTGGCTTATAGCTGCAAGTTGGCCAATCAGCTAAAATAGGGACTAATGGATTCTTGGTGGAAACAAGCTGCCCATTTAAAAATAGAAATGAAATCCAAAACAAAGTTTGACAAATGCATATTCTCCAACCAAATCCTCTGAAGAGAGGGACTGAGACACTTAGTCTCAGGATTTTATCTCACACCAGTGGGTACAGAAATCGACTTTTACAAGAACCAAATGGTGTGAGACTTCAGATACCTGTCACAAGTTCAGGCTATTACCTGGACTTCTGACTGACTGGCTATAAATCAGAGGTTCCCATGACCTCCTCTATGGGTTCAAATCCTTTGGTAGAATGGCTCACAGAACTCAAGAGATGCAATTCACTTTTTAGGTTCTAGGTTTATTATAAAAAATGTAAGTCAAGAAGAACCAGATAGAAGAGCTGCATAAGACAAGGTATGAGAAAAACGTGAAGAGTCCTCATGCCCTCTTCAGTCAAGCCATACTTTCCCCATGTTACCACATGTTCACCAACCCAGAAGCCCTCCAGTCCTGTCCTTTGGGTTTTTCTGTCATGACTGATTAATTCACTGGCCACTGTCAACTGGTTCAACATGAGTGTAGCCACTTTCCCCTTCCCGGAGGTTGGGGGTGGGTCCTAAAACTTCCAGACCTCTAATAACATGGTTAGTTTCCTTGGCAATCAGCCCCCATCCCTAGGTTACTGAGGCATTTTCCAAAAGTCAATTTTAACATAACAAAAGACATCATTGTTGCTCTCATAAAAAATATCCCAAAAGTTTTAGGTGCTCTGTGTAAAAAACGAGGGTGAAGACCTAATATATTTTTTCTTTTTATAAAACCCAATATCACAGATATATATATATTTTTACCATCAAAATTCAAAAAAGAAAGAAAAATATACTCTGATATATTTAGAGCATTAGCTTTAGCAATACATTTAATTATATTTCTAAAAATAGAAACAAACCAAATATAAACAAGATCTACACAAAAACATAAAAATATAGTCATTTTTCCATAATGGATAATTTAGCATTCACAAAAAAAATAGACTTTATTCTTGATTGATCTAAATCCAACAGGTCAAATACATTAAAAATATACCATGTAGCATAAAATCGCCTATTACATAATGAAGCTAATAAAGAAGAAGAGGTTCCTAGACAATTAACTGTCATTTCAGTAAAATTATAAAATGAATCAAATACTGCAATGGGTTGGCAAATGTGTCCTAAAATTCATGACCACCTGAAAAATCAGAATGTGACCTTATTTTGAAAAGGGTCTTTTCAGAGTTAATTGTTTAAAATAAAATAGTAAACTGAATTCAATAGCATATTAGTATGATCATACACCATAAGGAAGGGAGATTTACCTTAAGGATACAAGAATAATTTAAAATTCACAAAGCAATCATGTGATAAAACACATTAACCCAATACAAATAATAAACTACTTGAACACTTTAATAGATGCAGAAAAAGTATTTGATAAAGTCTAATATCCATTCATGGTTGAAACTTTCAAAAAATAAATATAGAAGAAGCTTATCTCAACACAATAAAGTTCATGTATGAAAAGCCCACAGGTAAAAATCAATTAGAAAACATCAAAAGCTTTTCTCCTAAAATATGGAACAAGACTGCCCTGGCTGGCGTAGCTCAGTGGATTGAGTGTGGGGTGCGAACCAAAGTGCCGCAGGTTCAATTCCCAGTCAGGGTACATGCCTGGGTTGCAGGCCATAACCCCTAGCAACCGCACATTGACCTCTCTCTCTCTCTCTCTCCCCCTCCCTTCCCTCTCTAAAAATAAATAAATAAAATCTTTAAAAAAATATGGAACAGGACTAAGAAGCCCACTCTAACAACATTGTTTGAACATAATACTAGATATTCTGGTCAAAACAATTAGACAATTTAAAAAAGTAAAACACTTCACTCAGAAAGGAAGAAATGGAATTATATTTGCATATAATATGATATATGTAGAAAACTAAATATTCAACAAAATCGTTACAAATATTAAATTCAGGAAAGTTTCATGATATCAAATGAGCACACAAATATCTGCTACATGTTTACAGACAATGAGTTATACAAAAAAGAATTTAAAAACTAAAATTAAAAGTATAAAATACTTAGGAATAAACTTAACAAAAGTGGTGAAAAGTTTGCACATTGAAAATTATAAAATATTGATAAAGGGAATTTAAGAAATAGATAATTTAAAGGACATCTTGTGTTCATGATCCAGAAGACTTAATATTGCAAAAATGCTTATAGTACTCAAAGTGATCCAAAGATTCAAAACACTCCCTATTAAAATCCCAATGGAATTTTTACAAAAATAAAAAAAAAATACAGTCTTAAGTTGGTATTGAAACACAAAAAACTTGAATATCCAAAGCATTCTTGAGCAAGAAGAACAAAGCTGGATGCATCAGAATTCCTGATCTCAAAGTATATTCTTCAGTAATCAAAAATAATATACCTGTATGTTAAAGGTATAAAAACATATACACTAAAGAAAAATAATAAAAAGCCAGTAAATAAATGCATTGTTTTTGACCAATTGATGGTCAATGAAGTTGTCAATGTGGAGCAGATGACCTTTTTAACAATTTGGGGAAAACTGGATGTCCACATAGAGAAAACTGAAATTAGACTCATACCATATTTTTTAAAAAATGTGGTAAATGGACTAAGTATGTAAATGTAAAACTGCAAACTAATATTACTAGAAGAAAGCATAGGAAGATTTTTCTTGACATTGTTTTTGTCAATAATTTGAGGATATAATACCCAAACCACAGAAAAAAATGCAAAAATAATTCATATTGCATCAATCTAGAAAGCTCTAGACAGCAAAGAAAACAAACAACAGATACAAAAATAAAAACAACATTTAGGATTTGGAAAAAGTTTACAAACTATATATTTGATAAAAGGTTAATATCAAAATATATAAGAAACACATACAGCTCAACAGAAAAATAATAAATAACCTGATTAAAATATGGAGAAAGAACTTGAAAGACATCTTTCCAAAAAGAGATGCTAATGGCCAACAGGTATATAAAAAGGTGCTTAACATCATTAATCATCATGTAAATGCAAATCAAAACTTTATACATATTAGAATGAATGTTGTCATAAAGGCAAAGATAAGTGTTGGTGAAAATGTGGAGAAAATGTAAGCCCCGTACTCTACTGATGGGAATGTATATTGGTATAGCCACTATGGAAAATAACATGGAGGCTTCTACAAAAATTAAAAATAGAACTACCTTATGTTCCAGGAATTCCACCTCTGGGTATATATTCAAAGGAAATAAAATTGTAATCTAAAAGAGATATTTACATTATCATGTTCATGTTCATTTCAACATTATTTATAATAACTAATATATTAAAAGAACCTGAGCCCATCAACAGATGAAAGAAAAAAGAAAATGTGATATATACATATAATGGAATGTTATTCAACCATGAGAAAGAAGAAAATACTGCCATTTGTGACAACATGTATGAACCTAGAAGACATACTAAATGAAATATGCCAGACACAGGAAGACAAACACTGATGATGTCACTTAGATGTGGAATCTAAATAAGACAAACTCTTAGAATGAGAAAGCATAATGGTGGTGGCCAAAAGCTTGGGGAGGAGGAAGAGGAAATAAGGAGGTGTTGGTTCAAAAGATACAGAGTATCAGTTATGGAAGATAAGTCCTGGAGTTCTAACATGCAACAACAGGTGGCTATATATTTAATTATAACTAACAATACTATATCATACATACTGTACTTTAAGTTTGTTAAAAGTATCAATATAAGTGATCTCATCTCACATACACACAAAAAAAAGAGGGAAAAGAAGGGAGGAAAGAGACTAAATATGTGCAGTGATGCATATATTAATGAGCCTGATTGCCATGTTTTTTCCACAATGTATACATATATCATCAAATCATCACATTGTATACCTTAAATATGCATAATGTTTAACTGTCACTTATACCCAAATAAATTCTAATATATTTCTGTTTTGGTTATGCAATTAAACTTTTAATATAGTAGATATGTTTATGTATGATAATACAGTTAACATTAAAATAATTTAATTTAGTACAAACTAGACCTTTATGTTCTAAAAACCACACAAGATGAATAGGTTTTGAGCATGGGCTTGTAAATATGAATTGTTTGGTGAGTGATGTCTCATGGAATTTTATTACTTAAGGCCATGTGCAGTACAAATGGGGAAAAATGGCTTCTGAGATTTAAGTTTAAAAGAATAGAAAAGGTGGAGGAGAATACAAAATATGTAGAATAGTATATAAGCTTAGAAAATTCTCAATTGTTTACTTAAAGACTTGCAGGAAAAAAATCAAGGCTCTAGGAAGCAATAAAACAAAAATCTTTATGAGGTATCAGTTTTGAAATAATTGAGTTTCCAATTTAGTAGCATTTTGAAAATTATAAAGAAATATGAGGATAGAAAAAATGACTAAATAATAGCTTGTATAAAGCAATGTGGATGATACAACTGATGGAGGAACTCAAAAGTTAAAACTTTTTAGCTTTAGTTTATAGTTGAGATAGGTTTAGTAATTATTACATGTAGAAAGCTCTTGTGCCATAAACTGTATTGCATGACCAGACCCACTCTGACTCCAGGAGGCCATAAGAAATTCAACCTCTCTGGCTCAGGAGTTCTGCAAGTGATCAAGGTAGTCTCTGATCCATTGTGCTTCAGGGAGAGAGTGTCCACTGACCAGGAGACAGATAAAGAATTGCTGGTCAGCTGATGAAGGGATGCTAGGAGAATTGACAGACTGCAGCTTGTATCTGATTAACCTTTTCCTCTGAATTCCAAACTCCTTACCTCTCCTTTTCTTCTCCTTATAACAGGTTGGCTTGAGATGAGATGATAACACAAGTTTTAGGGTACATAAGCCACCTTCTTCTCAGATCACTGGTATCTAAATAAAGCACCCATAAGGATTCAATCCTTGTCTCTACTTATTGAGTAGAGACAGCCAGCATGAACACCAACTTTTCTGGTTTTGTGTTCTGGCGACTCCACCTTGGGATGTTTTGGGACTCTCCAGCAAGTCTGAGTATTTGGCAGGAAGTTCTATTAGCTGTCTGGACAGGGGAACACAGCATGCAAATGTGAAGGTTCCCTAGCAGCTACCAAGTGATTTCCCTTGAGGTCTCCTTCTCTAACTCCTGGCACTCCCATTGCCTTCACTTTTGATGGAATTGCTGTACTTTCTGGTTCAGGATTACAGTCCTGGTTTACAGTTTAGATAGGTCGTTAAAAATTAAGATGCCTTCTGTTTTGCATGATATTACAGAGCTCTGTCTAGTAGGATGGGGGGGTATCCTCCATTCCAGGAAACAGCCCTGCAGGGCAAATTTTGGATGATTGATCAACCTATGCTTATGAACCTCTGACTAAAAATAAAATGACTTTTTTATTGTAATACTGGTTGGCCTATTGATAATCTGGAGTCAGGAGAGTGGTGGCTACAGAGCAGATTTTATCATTATACTATACTATACTATACTATACTGCAATTAGAGCTGTTTTTTCAAAGATCATGAAAATGGGATGAAATACCTTCTGTGCAGGCTTCTATGAATTGATAGAATAAAGATGCAGAATTAAAAGAAAATAAATTAATGGTTCAAGGGAAAGGGAATTTGCCTGTGGCAGACAGCAGGAGCTCAGAAGAGAGGGACCAGGATAATCAAGACATTATGGCTGCTGCCATCAGGGTCAGGGTTTACACAGCCCTTCAGGCCCTGGGAAAGAACCATGGGCAACCACCTGCAAGATGGCCTGAAGTTATCTTTCAAAAACAATGACATATCCTTTTCATTCCTTTTGTTTAACCCCATATTATAGAGAATGTATTCCTTTAAAATTAGTTGAAAATATTTGAGTATACTTAGCAAAAAAAATGTTCTAAGTACCTCTCACTTTTGTCTTGCAGAAGAAACCTATGTTGAACAAATTTTACTTCATATCTTGTAGATGTTTGTACTCCCCCGGAAAGCCTTCAAAATTATACTTTGTTTCAGCCTATCAGTAAGGCTATAACCTACTCCAATATTTATAATTGGAGACCTGTGATAATTCTAAAGAACAGGAAAATGTTTTTCTTAAAAGTCAGCTGGAGGGTTTGCAACTTTTGTCAGCTGTACTAAAAACTATTACATGCTTTCATCAGATGTGGAGATGAATTGCAACACCACCTCCAGTGCATCTTATGCCTTTAGTCACATTGAATTGCCTGCAGGATGGATCCTAATATGTGGATGGACTGTTTGTTCCTATCTTCCTGCAAACAGTTCCAGGGGACAATGCTTTCTGGGAAGACTGACAGTGTGTGTGCCTCAGAAGCTGCACACCACCCAGGCTCAATGGTAACTCTCCCTTGCACCTGATTATAACACGGATTTGTACCTTTTTAGCTTTGTTGAATGTGTATCTTTGGCTATATTTGTAATGTCAGTCATGGTGACCTGTTTGAATATAAAATAAGTAGATTAGCCTGTGCTATGGTAAAAACTTTGAATGTCACCTTTCAAGTCATTAGTGCCATCAGTAAGAATAAGGACGAGTTAGGGAAGCAGTACTAGAAAATTGTGCAGCTGTAACTACCTCCGCTGAAGACATAACCACGGATATGAAGAATTGAAAGAACTCTGCTGCTTCAACTTAATAATTCACAGCTAATAGAGCTTAAAGTAAAGCAAGTAAATGAAGTGGTGTCCAAGATAAAATAGAGAGGGATTCTTTGGTATTGATTTGTCTATGCTAAACTCCTGGCTGCCTAATGTTAGTGATCTTAGAGAGGCAGTTGTTGTTTTCATTCTTTTTATCTATTTCAGTATCAAAGTTTATTGCAGGATACAATGTGCCCCTTTATGTGGATCTGTGATTAAGTGTATCCCTAACCACCTGAGACTTTCTAATGCTAAGATACATGCTCAACAGCAAAATGATTACTTCTATAAAAAACTAATCTCATAGAAAGAAAGATAGTTAAAAACTCACAGTGGGGAATTATGGGGGAACTCAATTGTTAATGTTTTTTGTCTGTTTTAGCTTATAGTTAATAAGCTTAGTGATTATTGCATGTACAAAGCTCTTGTTCCAGGAGTTGGAATACAAGACCGGTCCTACCCTGACTGCGGGAGGTCTGCAAGCACTTCAACCTTTGTTCCCAAGAAGAACTGCAAGTGATCAAGATGGTATCTGAACCACTCACTGTACCCCAGGGAAACTGTCCACTGCCCAGGATGCAGATGAAGAACAACTGGTCACCAATGAAGACATGCTAGAAAAATCACCAGACTGCAGCTTGTATCTGATTAAACTTTTTCCCTGAATTCTAAACCCCTTACCTACTTTTTTTCTGAATTCCAAACCCCTTACCTACCCTTTTTTTCTCCTTATAAAAAAGAAGTTGGCTTGAGATGTTAAGACAGTTTTTAAGTACACAAACCACTGTCTTCTCAGATAACCAGCATCTGAATAAAGCACCTATAAAAATTCAATCCTCTTCTCTATTTATTGGTTCTGGTTTGTGACAGGCCACACAAACACCTAGTTTTCCAGTTTCACAACCAGTTAATAACTTAAACCTAAAAAAATCATAAACTAGTGCCTTTGATATTTCATTTCCATTGGGACAGAAAGGGCAGTAAACTCCTGGGGTAACTATGCAAAAATTAAAATTCTCTAAAAAGTCAAAATATGAATAGAGATAACTTTACATTTCTAATAGATGCATAAAATAACAATTAATTCAGTGTTTTATTAGCTTCAAGTCTGTGGGTGATGGGGTTGGGGAAGCTAGCGGTATAAATGACAATTTTAAGATTGAGAAATATTTTTTCTACAAGGATCTTCCCTGACTCAGAAGGGTCATTCACAGAATAACTAAATGATTTAAACATGGTATATTGATGACTGAACCAAATTCCAAATTCATTGAGAATTGCATATGTAGTAGTTTTTCTGTTGAAAATATAATGATACATACTATTATTTAGAGAATATATTTATAATATATTAAAGAAAGAGATAATGCATCAGTAAAAGACTGATAGAGTCTTTCTAATACAGTATTTTGTGAATATAGTTTATATAAATTATAATTTCCTTCATAAATAGGGAATATGAAAATAAATTATAATCACAAATATGAGAAAATAACCATAGCAAGAAAAAAACAAATATAAGTGTTTTATTTGTGTTTACTACATATTTTACACACTTTCATTATCATATAAATAGCTCACATGTATAATTTTGGTGGATTAATTCTGATAAATGCAACAGTAAAAATTAAGATTAATAGAGTCTGCTTTGAAAGATTTTCTACAAGTTATAGCTACAGCCATTTTCAGCATGGTTACATTGTGTTCTGAGAAAGTTTGTGCATTTTATTAGTAATTTACAGTATCTGCTAACTTGTATTTTTATAAACTGTTAAAGTATGTGAAGTTTTTTATTCTAAACTTTTGGTGCTCAGGTATTTGCAAGTTATGAATTTTTACAAATGTGCTGTTAATAGAGCATAAATTAAAAAAATGTTTTGAACTTTTAAAAGTAATCATTGAAGAACACAATTATTCATAAATCTACATTACGGTCTTTAGCCAAACAGTCATATTTTATCATTAATGTTACCCATATTGTCTTTATCTTATTAAAATGGACGTTTGTTAATTTGATGAATGTTTGTCAAATCTCTTCCATGTACTGGCCATTGAACTACACAGAGTAATACAGGAAAACTATAATGCATTCACCAGCCTCAGGAAATTTATTGCCTACTTAGAAAAAAGATATATAAGAAAAAAAATGCAGTGCATTATTAGAAATGCTACCGTGAAAGAAAAGTGGTAAGCCCCCCTTTCTCTCTCTTTCTCAGTATGTTTTTTAAATACACTTTATCAATTATACTATTACAGTTGTCCCATCTCCCCCCAGTCCCCTCTGCCCTGTTCCCACCTTTCACCCACATTACCCCACCTAGTTCAGGTCCATGGGTTGTACATTTAAGTTCTTTGGCTTCTACTTTTCTTATACTATTCTTAACCTCCCCATGTCTATTTTGTACCTACCATTTATGCTACTTATCCCTGTACCTTTTCCCCTATCCCCTCTCCCCTGCCCCTCTGATAGCCCTCCATGTGATCTCCATTTCTGTGATTCTGTTCCTGTTCAACTTGTTGGCTTAATTTGTTTTTGTTTTGTTAGGCCAGTCGTTGATAGTTGTGAGTTTGTTGTCATCTTACTGTTCACATTTTTTATCATCTTCTTTTTCTAAGATAAGTCCCTTTAAAATTTCATATAATAAGGGTTTCATAATGATTAACTCCTTCAACTTGACCTCATCTGGGAAGCACTTTATCTACCCTTCCATTCTAAATGATAGCTTTGCTGGACAGAGTTATCTTGAATGTAGATCCTTGTCTTTCATGACTCTGAAAACTTTTTTCCAGCCTCTTCTTGTCTACAAAGTTTCTTTTGAGAAATCAACTGATAGCCTTATGGAAACTCCTTTGTAGGTAATTTTTTCTTTCTCTCTTGCTGCTTTTAAAATTCTTTCCTTATCTTTAGTCTTGAGTAATGTAATTATGATGTGCCTTGGTATGTGCTTCTTTGGGTACAACTTCTTAGACTCTGAGCTTCCTGGGCTTCCTGGAAGTCTATTTCCTTCATCAGATTGGGAAAGTTCTCCTTAATTATTTTTCAAAATGAGTTTTCAATTTTTTGTTCATTCTCCTTCTCTTCTCTTCCCCTCCTTCTGACACCCTTATGAATCAGATGTTGGAATGTTTGAAATTGTCCCTGAGGTTCCTAAGCCTGTCTTCATTTTTTTGAATTCTTTCTTCATTCTGTTCTGGTTGAATGTTTATTTCTTCTTTCTGGTCCAGACCATTGATTTGAGTCCTGGTTTCCTTTCCATTACTGTTGGTTCCCTGTATAGTTTCCTTTATTTCACTTTGCATACATTTTACTTTTTCCTCTATTTTGTGACCTTACTCAACCATTTCTGTGAGCTTCCTGATTACCAGTGTTTTGAACTCTGCATCTGATAGGGTGGCCATCTCTGCATTGTTTAGTTGTATTTTTCCTAGAGCTTTATCTGTTCTTTCATTGGAGCCTTTTTTTTTTTTATTTTTTTGTCTTGGTGTGCATGTTATGTAGTAAGGGGTTGAGATTCATGTATTCTCTAGGAAGGGATAGTCCACATCACTGTCTTGTGGTGCTGTATGTGGGGGAGGTTACTTTTGGGTAATTTTTAGTGTGGTGTGTGTGTGTGTGTGTTGATAAAGCCCTTTTAAAATTTACTTCTTTTTTAAAATTATCATTCACACACAATATTATATTAGATTCAAGTGTACCTCAGTGATTAGACATTATATAACTCAGTAACTGATCATCTCAATAAACCTCCTACTCATCTGACACCATATATAAATATTAGAACATTATTGACTAAAATCCCTGTGCCGAAGTGTATATCCCCATCAATATTCTGTATCTACCAATTTGTGATTTTAATACTTTCACCTTTTTCACCCATCACCCAAACCCCACTCCCATATGGCATTCTTCATGAATGTTCTCTGTATCTATAAGTCTGTTTCTGTTCTGCTTGTTTAATTATTTTGTTTTTAGATCCAATTGCTGATAGATATGTATTTGTTTATTGCCATTTTATTGTTTATATTTTTTTATCATTTTCTTTTTCTCCTTCTTAAAGAAGACCCTTTAACATTTCATGTAATATTCTTTTATTGGTGATGGAATCTTTTGATTTTTCTTTTCTGGGAAGCTCTTTATCTTTCCTTTGATTTTAAATAATAGCTTTCATTGCTGGGTAGAGTTCTTGGTTGTAGGTTCTTGGTTTTCATCACTTGAATATTTCATGCCAGTCCCTTATGAGCTGCAAAGTATCCATTGGGAAATCATCTGACAGTCTTATGAGAGATAACTCGTTGGTAACTAACTGCTTTTCTTTTGCAGCTTTTAAGATTCTCTACTTGTCTTTAACCTTTGGTATATTAATTATGATGTGTCTTGGTGTGGTCCTTAAGATTTATCTTGTTTGGGATTGTTTGGGATTCTCTGAACTTTCTGAACTTGTATGTCTATTTCCTTCACCAGGTTCGGGAAGTTTTCTATCAGTATATTTTTTATTATATTTTCAATTCCTTGTTCTTCCTCTTCTCCTTCTTAACCTTTATTTTGCAAATGTTAGTATTGAACTTTCCACAGAGGCTCCTTACATCGTCTTCACTTGGGGGGGAGTGAAATTATTTTTTCTTTTTGCTCTTCTGTTTGGATGTTTTCTCCTTTCTTATATTCCAAATAGCTGATTTGATTTTCTGCTTCATGTAATCTATTGTTGGTTCCCTATAAATTGTTTTTTATTTAAGTTAGTGTATACTTCATTTCTGACCAGCTTCTTTTATGGTCTCTATGTCCTTTTTTATGTTGTTGAAGTTTTCTCTAAGTTCATTTACACTTCCCCTAAGTCATTTAGTATCCTTATAACCAGTGTTTTGAATTCTGTACCTTATAAATTACTTGTCTCCATTTGGCACTTTTTCCTAGAGTTTTCTTCTCCTCTTTCATGTGGAATATATTTCTTTGTATCCTCATTTTGTTTATTTGCTTTTATGTATTAGGTAGAGTTTCTACAACTCCAAGGTTTTATAAAGTGGCCTAATGTAGTAGGTCTCCTGTAAAGCCCAGTGACATAGTCTCTCCATTCACCAGAGCTGGACATACCTGGTGCATTCCCAATGTGGGCTATGTGCGCCCTTCTACTGTAGTTGAACTTTGATTGATGTTGGCATGTCAACATGAGGGACTTAATCTTAGGCATATTGGCTGCAAGAACTGGCTGTGACATTGTGGATCAGCTGTTCAGGGGTTGACCACATGAAGCAAGATATATTTCAGCATGGCTCTGATATCAGCCTAGTCCTCCCCTTGAGTGGATGTCTTGTGGAGGTGGTTGGGTGGTGCTATGGTCTAAAACTGTCCACTTGGTACACTGGCTCTGGGGCCTCCTAAGATATGCAAGCAAAAGTCAGCCACAACCTGTGCCCTGCCAGGGGCTACCTGGCATGTACCAGAAAATAATCTGCAGATGGCTTCTACTTGTGTTGGGCTTTGAGGTGACATGAAGAGGCTAAGCTGTGTACCAAGGCTTGCTGCTGCTAGTCTGATGCCTGGGGCCACTTAGTGAGAAGTACAGGGCACACTGAGGCTGGATGCTGTTCATTTGATAGATTTTAGAATAATCTGAAGCATGAGCAGAGACAAGCTATTCTTATGGAAAAGCCACTAGAAACAGCTTTGATGGGCCAGCAAGTTGGGTGGGGTGGGCCCTCATGGAATCACCAGGGTGAATGTGAACAGTGATAGCCAGTTTGGTGGAGCTTCAGAATGGTACCCTCATACTGGCTCAGATAAAACAAAAACAAACAAACAAACAAAAACAATGGCCTTTGCCAGAACTTCTGTCAGGGAAGAAGTTGCCTCTCTAGCTCTCTCCCTGATGCCAAACAGTTCAGCCATTCCCAGTATAAGCCTGGTGGCTTCCAAGCTGCTGCTCCAGGGCTGAAACTCAAAGATAGTATAGTAATTTATGATATATTACAGAGTATAGAGGATTAAGCTGCCTATATTGTTATATAATCATTAAAAATATAGTTATATAAAAATAAATATTACACATTTGACTCAATATATATCAAATAATTTTATATTATTAACATAATTTTCCATATAATGAGAACTTAAGAACCTCTCCAATTTATCTTTAGTGGAAAGATAATTTTACAAATATATAGTGTGGTTTTACAGTAAAAACATTGTATCTTTATAACTTTCTCCTCTAGTCTTGCCCTTTTCCCAGTATTACTTAATATTTTCTCTTTATTTTGTTGTTGTTACTGTTCTTATATGTTAGATTTTGTGTTATGGTAAGTTAGATCACTAGGAAAACATTCATTCATTTCAATCTACTCTAAGATACTAGTCATTAAGTAAATTTATTTCTGCTTCAGCAAGCAATGACAACATAAATTCAATTTTTAAGGGTGAAATACTTTAAAACTGGATAATGAAATGTGTTCATTTCTGAGTGGAAGCTGCTGTGGTGCAATAGTAAATGTTGAGATTATTTACAGAATAGCACTTTAAGGGACTTACCTCTGCTTTAATTTCTCTGTAATTTTTTTAGTATTTTAAAATGCATCTCATGCAAACATTCCTCTAAGGCAAATGGAAATAAATCTTTAATAAATTCCAAACAAAATTTCCAATTGCAGTGACAAACATTTTGCCAAAAAAGTATCGCTGAAAAACTACATTAAAAATAAATAAACAAACATTATTAAAGCCTTGTCTCTTTTTGTAGAACATAGTGTTCATGTTCATTTGTCAAGAATTAAATAGCTATTC
This sequence comes from Phyllostomus discolor, assembly GCF_004126475.2. NCBI lineage: Eukaryota > Metazoa > Chordata > Mammalia > Chiroptera > Phyllostomidae > Phyllostomus > Phyllostomus discolor. The sequence goes on along the minus strand of NC_040913.2, from coordinate 37,464,101 downwards.
ATTTTTCATGAAGAATGGATGAATAAACGGATCACTTGAGAGTTACTGACACATCCATATCCATAGGATAGTGTCTTATTAAACCATTTCTCCTCTTTTCTTAATACAGTTTATACATTCAATATTAATAATAGATGATCATTTAAAATTCATTTCTATTGTTAAATCCTATTTTCACTCTTATAGGAACATCATTAAAACTGGTTTTATAAAACTTATTTCTAAAGATGCATATGTATGACAGCTACTGCTCTTTAAAAAATCTTCCATGTGGCTAAAATTTTCAAATAATTATAAATTATTCATTTGTTAACTGCCAGAAATAACTGTTTTTGTTGAACTGCTTCTGAAGATGGCCTGAGACATGCATGATATGCTTACTATTATGCAAGGAGTTCATATTGTTTACAAATCTCTTGGAAAGAAATATTACTCACCTTGAATGCTGATCTTTAGGAAAATACTAATTGAATTTAACATCCATGTCTAAGGTAATCTTTTTTTTGCATAAATAAGCTGAAAAATCTACAGTTTGTCAATAGATTGCAAGCCCCTTAACAATTCCATGTCCACTGTGCATTTTGAATCCTAGACTCAGAGGTATCTACAAAGTAAACTTGAATCAGTTTGTCCATAAAATTCATGGTAAAAGTGATACAGGGTGCAGCCAAGATGGGGTGCCCCAAATAGGGATTTGGAATGGGGTCCAGAACTCAAGGTGTCTAGGAAATATTAGAAAGACATACAATATGTCCTCACCCCTTCCCCCTTAGGTGTGAGATGGGATAAGGGACACATGGAGCAGGAACATGCAGGGCTGTTTTGTACAGCCACAGCTTTGCAGCTAATCCATGGCATGGTCACTTAACATGTCTATAGCCTTTAACTGGTTGCATAGTTATGTTCAATAGCTATGGCCATGCTCTGAGCCAGGGCGATGGAAGGAACTTCCCTCCAAGATGTAACTGGGAAGCAGGTTCCCTGGAGTTACAGGGCCTGTGTGGGAGCTTGGAAAAGATTGGCTCCATGACATGGGGTCACCCCTGCCCAGACTCACCATGGCAGCCCAGTGAACTTGGAATAATACAGGAATGCTGACAGGTGTAACTGATTGAAGGAGGAGTCGGAATGTGGGTACAAAGGAAGATTGGCATGGGGATTTAAACCCAGACATGGCAACTATTGAAGAGAGAACCATGCAGTTTCACCAGAGTGGTGGAACCACCATGCAGCTTTAGCAGAGGACTGTCACTCAGCTTTGGGAGAGTGGCAACTCCCCCCTCCCTGCAGCTTTGTTGGAGAGAAGAACCATGCGGTTTTGGCCAGAGTGGGGACCCCCGAAGCTTTGGTAGAAGAGGACCATGTGGCTTTGGAGTGCTCCCTTTGGCCACATGGCCTGAGAAACAGGAGAGAGTTTGCCTGGAAAAAGGGTGAAAGAACTCTTGCCAGTAGGACATGAGAAGGTGCGACGTGGCTTTGCATTAATTGGAGATCCTGCCTGGATGGCGGCACAGCTGATGGTGCCAGTGGCCTGAAACATGGACGTTTGCTTCTTTTTCTGAGTTATGGCACCCTGAATTAGGGCAGGGGGACAAGGAAGCACTGTGGGCATCTGTGGGTATCCTAAAGAACTTTGATATTTTAATGAAGACATTAAGTCACAACTTTAAGTCTGTATAGCATTAAATAAACATTTTCTTTCCTTTTCACGAATCTCTGGCATTGAGAACTGTCTTTCCTATAAGGTGGCAGACATAAGGAACCTGGGGGGATCCTTTCGGTAATAGTATATTGGTGTACCCCCTTTGGCCCTTTGTTCTGTAACAAAAGTACTGTAAATTATTGAGCGATGTATTAGTCTGTTATAATACATTTTGTTTTATTTTATTTTATTCTTTTTCTTATGTTATTACAGTTTTCCCAATTTTTCCCCTTTATCCACCCTCCACTCTGCCCCTGCAACCTTCCAGCATTCCCCCCTCTTAGTTCACGTCCATGGGTTGTACATATAAGTTCTTTGAGTCCTCTGTTTCCTATACCATTTTTTACCTCTCCCCATCTATTTTGCTACTAATTATGCTTCTTCTTCCCTGTACCTTTTCCCCCTATTTCTCTCTTCCCACTCCCCACAGATCTCCCTCTGTGTGATGTCCATTTCTTTGGTTCTGTTCCTGTTCTGGTTGTTTGTTTAGTTTTGTTTTTATTGTTTTTCTTTTTTTTAGGTTCATTTGTTGATAGTTGTAAGTCTGTTGTCATTTTATTGATCATATTTTTATCTTCTTTTTCTTAGATAATTCCCTTTAGTATTTCATATAATAAGGGCTTGGTGATGATGAACTCCTTTAACTTGACCTCATCTGGGAAGCACTTTATCTGCCCTTCCATTCTAAATGATAGCTTTGCTAGATAGGGTAATCTTGGATGTAGTTCCTCGCCTTTCATGATTTCAAATACTTCTCTCCAGCCTCTTCTTGCCTCTAAGGTTTCTTTTGAGAAATCACTTGATAGCCTTATGGGAACTCCTTTGTAGGTAACTGGCTCCTTATCTTTGTGCTTTTAGGATTTTCTGTTTGTCTTTAATCTTGAGTAATGTAATTATGATGTGCCTTGGTGTGTTCCTCTTTGGGTCCAACTTCTTTGGGAATCCCTGGGCTTCCTGGACTTCCTGGAAGTCTATTTCCCTCACCAAATTGAAAAAGTTTTCCTTCATTATTAGTTCAAATAAATTTTCATTTCTTGTCACTGTTGTTCTCCTTCTGGCACCCCTATAATTCAGATATTGGAACATTTCATGTTGTCCCAGAGAATCCTCAGCCCCTGTTCATTCTTTTGGATTCTTGTTTCTTTGTTCTGATCCAGTTTGATGTTTATTTCTTCTTTATGTCCCAAATCATTGCTTTGAATCCCAATTTCCTTCTTGTCACTGTCGGTTCCCTAAATATTTTGCTTTATTTCATTTTGGGTGTCTTTCATTTGTTCTTTCATTTTTTGACCAAGCTCAATCAGTTCTGTGAGCCTTTTGATTACCAGGGCTTTAAATTTTCCATCAGATAGGTTGGCAATCTCCTTATCAGTTAGTTCTCTTTCTGAGGTTTTGCTCTGTTCTCTCATTTGGGCTATATTTCTTTGTCTTGGTGCAGCTGATTGTTATAAGACATTTTAAAAATAATAAGTATATCTTGTTCTAAAACAGTATTTTGCTAGTGAAATAAAAATACAAATAGGAAAAGTTACTTACTTGATTAAATATCCTATTTAAACATTATTTTTTGCATTTATCCTGTTAATATGAAAATTAATTTTGTACAGCAATGTTTTCCAGATTTTTGGCTTCATGGACCATAAACAATTATAACAATTGGGGGTTATCATAAATCTTGCAAATATTTTGCTAAGACAGAATGTAAATAAAGCCTCCAACAACACAAAACCAGTAAAATCAAATGAAAATTTACCATCCACTGTTCTCTATTTGTCCACTGGACACCCATTTCATGCTGTGCAGCCCTCTGCCATGACCATGGAGAGAAGATTAACAAAACCATCACCTTCCCTGCCCTTGTGGACCTTATGCTGAGAGGTAGACTTAGCCAAATATGCAAAGAAATGAATATATATTACAAAACATGATATGCACTATGTTGGAAAGTTGCACAGTACTTTGAAAGAACGTTACTAAAAGGTGCATTTTAAGTTGAGGACCCAGAGAAGATCTCTGAAGAAATGGTCTTTAGTTGAAACCTTTAGAATAAGTGTCAGTCAAGTATATTAGAGGGAAAGCATATTTCAAGAAGAGAGAATGAATGTGCATAGGAAGAGGATACATATTATTAAAATACTGTTTCAAACATTTTGTGCTATTATTCAAACTTTGTATTTGACTTGAATATTTTAAAGCAAACACAGCAAACATAATCTCTGATGTTATGAATGCTGTAAACTAGTGAGTGAGAGACAATTCCAAACACTGTTAAAGAGCATAAGATGTTAAACCCAACCTAATTTGCAGATTGCATTGTGGGAGAATCTTCAATGGAAGTGACAAATGCAAACAAATTAGACATTGAATTAGTCAGGAGAAATGGGGAGAGGCATAAATAGTACTTGTGATGAGGCTGAAGAAATAAATAGTAGTTATCTCTTTAAGGGTCATTTTAGACAAGTTTATGATGTAAGACTATAGGGCTTCAGCAGGAGACTGACACAAATTTATTTGTTTTTTACATAAATAAAATTTGTTTTATGTAAAGACTCTAAGTATATGTGGAGACTAAATAACTTGAAAACAAAAAAAAACTAAACATAGGTAAAACCGTTAAGATATTATTATAGTTTTCTAGGTTTTTGATGATTATTGTCTGTGATAAAGGGTGGCAGAAAATTAAAAGAAATAAAAAGATTCAAAGGAAGTTTAGCAGGAGTCTTGAAAAGAATTAGTGATTTATTCAGTGGAAGTAAAGTTAAGGAAAATTTGTTCAATATCGCATGTATATATTTCTCTGTGCAATAAATAATATGGTATATATAACAAAATAACAACAGTTTGTGGATTCTAAAACCATAATATTTAATTTTCGAGTTTCTATATTTTAAAATTTATTTACAATGAGTCTGTATTCATTTTCATAGAGATAAGAGGAAACACAGACTGTTATACAATCTAAAAAAATTGTTGAAAATGTCAACTATTTAATGGATTGCATTTTCCCACTGAATAGCCCAAAACAGCAATTTACAGGACTTTTTTTGGTAATAACTATAGATAGGATTCCCTGTATTCTTCTTGAAGGCAAAATTAAATAAAATTATAACTTTATTAACTTATTCCTTCTGCATTTGTGCCAAAGTGCTTGTCAAAAAATAATGAGGTCAATAACAGTGGTTTTGATTTTCTGCCTTGCATTTTTTCCATAGCATATATATCCTATTTGACATATACATGTGGTTAAATATTAACTTTGTTAGTAGTAGCACAACATACTAAAAAGTCAACTTCAAAGGAAGAACATGTGTTCTGTAGACCTTTGATATACAGATTATAACTTCTGGAATGAGATCTAGTCAGCTGGTCTCACCTGTACTGCCCTGGTTCTTATGAATGAACTGAGCTCCTGAATGCATCCAGGACATATAACTGCAAATATAGATATAGTCTCTAACTCACACAGAATACAGCCAATCTCTCTCATTGGACTTCTATTTGAGTCATGTTTTTTCTCTCTATTTCCCACACTGGAGTAGTTTTCAGATCTGAACCTAGAGCAATAGAGCAGAGGCTGATTCCTAGAGTTGATCTCTACTGGCGTAATGACTATTGGTGCTATTCATGCCACATCACAAAGAATGTTTCAAACTAAAATTCAGGTATATCTTATTTTTTTCCTTTGGATAGATGTTTCATAAGTAATATACCAAATTGCATCAAAATGACCCCTTCTCAACTCCATGTCAATTGGGAAAATGTGTCATTAAAAAATCTTGATGCAACTTTAGAATATTTTATGTGCATTATTCACCAATCAATTTTTTAAAGTTGACCTAATATTTTAAGGTATAGTTACATGCACTCTGATGTCCAGATATGTGTAATCTAAAAGTCTCTGTTCATACGTTAAAATAATGATTAACTCTATTCTCATGCATATGTCATGTGCATAGTGCCACCTGTTCTTCCACAGTGCAGCTTTAACACCTGGACTTTTTCCACTTTGTATTCTTTACCAAGAATGTTGTAGAGGCTTTAGTTTTGCAGTCTGTTCCTCAGGTATGTCATTGATTCTTTGTGAAATTAAGATGAATAGAGGATTAAGAATTAAACCAGGGACACAGGTTGGCTTTACATACAGCCTACCTAAGTGTCTACTTAAATGACATGATCTGAAATGTGTTTGCAGACCAGCATATCCTGAAACATGCCCCAATATCAATATCCAAATTGATATCTGAAATATGTCAGTGGAGCAGAAATCCACTTCTTGTTTTTCCCTATACATTTTAGTAAACTGCGGATAATGATTATATAATTTAGATGATAGAAGGGTAATAGATAAGTCTGCAATTTCTATCACAGCTGAGTCTTCCCCTTAAGTGTGTTTTTTTGTTTGCTTGTTTGTTTGTTTTTTTATATGTGTGGAGGTAGTTGCGTGGTGTTTCAATGTTTTCTGAAGATGTCCACAAAGTGTGCTGTCTTAAGGTCTCTGTGAGGTCCAGACCAAAGTCAGCCACAAACTGTGCCCTATCCAGGGCCACCTGGCATGAGATGCAAAGTCATCTACAGATGCCTGCTACTTGGATGTTACCAGGAGAGCCAAGCTAGGAACCAAGGCCAGCTGCTATTAGTGTTAGGATGTGGGCACACAATGAGAAGTAGAGGGAGCACAAAGACCAGATGATGCTTGTTTGACAGGTTTTAAGAAAATCTGAAAATGAACCAAGACAGGCTGTTTATATGGAAAAGTGGCTCAGTTGGGTACAGCTGGGTCTCAGTGAGTCACCAGAGTGGGTCAAACAGTATTAACCAGGTTGATGGAGACTGAGATGTGGGGACCACTTGCCAGCTCTGTGGGGGAACAGCTCAGAAAAGTGCCTGTCAGTACTTCTGTCTGGGATAAAGCTGCCCCTCCATCTCTTATCCTGATGCCAGATAAGTCTGTGTGATCCTTGGTGACTTTTAAGTGCTGCCGTGCTCTGGAGCATAGAGTAAGTGAGTTTAAGTCCATTCAAGGACCTGTTAAGATGATTGGGACTCTAGGAACCCTCCCTTTCATTCAGCTACAATCTCTATTTTTAGTCAGAAGTTGTGGATACCTCTCCTTCTGGCACTGGAACCCTGGGTTAGGGGGCTTGGTGTGAGGCTGGGAACTCTTGCTCCTCAGGGGAGACCTTTGCAGCCAAGATATCCCTTCTGAGTTTTACTGCCACACATTGGTATGGAACAGCCAATTCTCCTTCTCTGGCCCTTCTACCTGTCTAGGTGTGTCTTGTGTTTGTCCTTAGTGGTAGGACATCTTTATAGCTAGTTTTCTGGGTGTTCTGAATGATGGTAGTTCTATAGGATAGTTGTGATTTTAATGTGGTTGTGGGGGGATTTGCATATCGAATTTATCTATACCACCATCTAGACCAAAAAGATTCAAACTTTTTTTGGCATTCTTTGACATACAACTATGTCTGTGTGTGTATATACACATAGGTGTGTATATGTGAATATATACATTACATGAATATATTAATATATACACATGTGTGATATATGTGATTCAATATTTTTATTTTGTTATAATATACATTAAGCATACATTACTCAATGAAAGATTAGTTATTTTTATAAAAATCATCAGATTTTACCTTGCTGGTTTATAATTTTTTTCACTCTAGACATAATTTATTGTCTAACATATAAGCAGTAAATACTTAATGAGTAAACCATAGAAAATATTTGTATATATAGTATATATTTGTTGAATCATTTGCTTTAAATACTTTACTCTTTACCACATCAGAGAGATAAAATTCTGTGGTCTTACCATTTAGTTATAGGTAGCTTTAAAATTATGTCTCTAGGTCTCCACAGGAGCTACACTGTCCCTAAACTGTTTTTTTAATGGATAGAGGGATGCTATTTCCATTTTTACAATATGAAAATGTAGAGGTATTCTGGGCATTTAGTGGATGAAGACAGAGGTACTGGTATACTGTTAGCCATGATATTGCCATGTATACCAAATAATTATCTTGCATTTTCCACAACTCTCATATATCCCAATGTCTAATGATAGAAATAGAAAACCTCTTTGTTACCATCTGAACATAGAAATCAACTTTATTTATATGCAGACAGAAATGTTTTGCATGTTTTATCATGACCTTAATCCCAAAATCCAAATATCTTGTGAATTGGGGAAAGATTGTTTTCATTTTGTTCAGAACTTTATCATGGTGATTCATTATTTATGCAAATAAACCCACTGGTGCTAATGTTGTTATGGCACTGGATCACAGATATTAGAATACAGTTTGTTCTCACATGGTAAGGCCAATCTGTGGGTGTAAGTATTTGACTAGTTCATTAGGTATTTTATTTTGGTAGCACTTAAGTATATTAAAATGAATATTTATTAAGTATTTACATTTACTTATTTTTATTGCTGGGGTATAATATTTGTTTGAAAAAATATGTATATAAATAGGTTATATTCTCCTTAAATTTACTTTAGGAAATTGTTGTGAGTTGGAATTGTGTCCCCATAAAAGATACATTGAAGTTTTACTCTCTGGTACTTATGAAGAGTCTTTGCAGATATAATGAAGTTAAGAATAGGCAATATTGCATTAAGATGTGCTCTGAATCCAAAGACTGATGTTTTAATAATAGAAAGGAAAAAGGAATTCTCATACAAAGAGATGTGTAGCTACATAGAAAGGAAGATCATGTAAAGACAGATAGAAATTGTACTTATGTTGTCACATGCCAAGCAACACCAAGGATTGCCAGCAACCTCCAAAAAAAAAAAAAAGACAAAAACTTATTACTCCTTGGACACTAGAGAGAGCACAAATCTGCTGATACCTTATTTTGGATGTTAACCTCCCAAACTGTAAGAAAATTATCTTGTTTTGAGCCCCCCAGTGTGTGGTACTTATTAGGGCACTTCTAAGACACCGATACAGAAAGTAACGAGGTATTACAAAGTGTGTTCCAAGGAAAGGAGGAAGACTGGGTTGCTGGCAATTAGAAGCACTACCATATTACTAGATTTTTGCAAACTGTATGTTCTATGGTATTTCATGATTGATCCTTCAGTATTCTGGGGATCTTTCATTTCCAACCAATCCTTTCACAACACCCCTAACTACAATTTAACACTATTTGAACACACATAACATCTTTATTTGTACTTATAGTTCATCTGAACTGATAATTTCTTTATCTCTTTCCCATTAAACAATAACTGTTTTGCACAACACATCTCAAAACCAAACCCCTCCTTCCGTATCCCACCAACCAGATGTGTTACTGGTTTGCTACTTTGTTTTTATTTTTTCATAACAAGTACACAAGTACTTCTTGCCTTGAACTATGGTTGTCAGTATATAAATCTATTCTTCCATAATATATTCAAAACAAAACTTATGTTTTATTGATCTTTGTATTCTCAATGGCACTGACCATTGTGCTTTAAAGACAATTTGTAATCAATTAAATAAATAAATACATAGATAAATACCATGTTGTGATATAGTGAAAATGTTTTTAAAAGAAGAGCTCTGAGAGATTAACTACTTTTATGGGAGAACAAAAAATATAAAATAAAATCATAAGAATTTAAAGTATAAAAATTAATAATAGCCATTTAAGAATAACAAAAAAGGTATTTGTTTAAAAATGAAAAACTGAAAAATAGATGTCTATGACTAGAGCAAGAGCATACTGTGTCTGAGGCAGGCAAGGCAGAAAGTAAAATTTACATTTTCTATTAGTGTCTATCATGTCTAGGAGTGGCCCAGGGTATGGAAGTGACCTTCAGAAAGTCATTAGATGATTGATCTGGGATACCTAAGAATTTTTAACAAATTTGTTAAAAAGCATTTGTTTCCCTCTTTTCTTCTTTTATTTACTTAGTGTATGAAGAGGGCTGCATTTGCTTCAGAATTAGGCTATTTCAATAAGCAAGGCAAGTTTTACAGAAATCAGCTGCAACACATATTTAGTAAGTTTTAATAACATCCTCTTATACTTACACAACAAATTACTAGTAGAAAATTTCTTTAGCTGTGACATTTTCACTATCTGCTTTATCATCAACTTTTAGATAGGCATATTTTAATTTTGAAAAGAAAAGCTTTTGCAAACATAGCAAACATAATGGTATTTGATTGAATTGAGTAACTTAAAAACCATGACTTTGTAAATTATTTTCTAAAGTCATATATCTGTTCTAAAAGCAGTATTAAGCAAATCTATAATTGGAACTAGCACCCTTCCCTCAAGATGACTAATACATTATTTCTGTATAATGTTCTTCTATAACTCACTCTCATTCCTGTACAATTAGTAACTTAAAATTTTAAGTTAGACCTTAAGTTCCTCCCACTCAGAGTTCCTGAATGTACTATTCACAGCCTATAAGCAGATGAACATGAAACTTGATTGTCAAACTTGAATAAATTATTATAAAATAATATTTAAAAATTAATCATTCTTATTCACAGTGTTATATGTGTTTTGAAAGATTCTCTGAATGTCTTGGAACTAAAGATATAAATACAAATAAAGTTAAAAACTGGAATCAATGGAATTTCAAGCAGCACAGAAACTAACTGTGGTGACATCCCCACAAAAGCTTCTCAGTGGTTCCTGCTCCTTGGGGCATGTCATAAGCCAATCCACCACCTACCTGTTTGATTTGACCTCTATTTCAGGTGTCTTTTTCATTTTGTTGGAGCTAATATTCCTTATTTCAGTATTTAAGTGAGTAGAAGAATAATCTAAAACTAATATAATAACTGATATTATAGCTAATTTTATATAGCATTACAGAAACAGAAACTTTTATAATTTCATATGAAATAAATAATTTAAATCAGCAGTTTGGCTTCCAGGGGAAATTTGGCAGTGTCTGAAGACATTTTTTATTTGTCATTAAAGGGCTTGTGCTCCTGGCATCTAATGGGAAGGAGATTGAGCCACTGCTAAACATCCCACAGTGCACAGAAGAGACCCCTGCAGGAAAGAAGTATCTGGTCAAAATGTCCATAGTGCTGACATTAAGAAACTATTATTTATTCTTTTTACAATACCTATAAGATAGATAGCTATTGCCAGTAGTTTAGCAATTTAAAATGAGGTGAATGCAATGTTTTCAATTTGCCAAGGTCACACAGAAAATACATAGTTGAGCTAAACATTAAACCAAGGCAAACTCAAGCAGTTTGGCACAAAGAACATAATCATAATAACTGCTATAAATTCTCACTAATGTTATGACAAGCTACTTAAGAAATGGCTCCCAATGTCACCTCCTGGTACTCACATCATTGTATAATACCCTCCACTTGTGTATGAAATGGACCTAGTGATTTGTTTTTTAACAATAAGATACAGCCAAAATACTGGGAGATCACTTCTCGTATTAAGTTATAAAAATCTGTGACTTCTCACTGTGGTTTTGATTTGCTTCCCATAGTGATTAGTGATGTTGAGTAGCTTTTCACCTCTGCTTTGAAGATGTGTCTACTTAAGTCCTTAGTCCATTTTTAAATCAGATTATTTTTTCACTATTGATTGTTGAGAGTTCCTTATATATTTTAGTGGTGAACTTCTTATTTTATATATAATTTGCAAATATTGCCACTTTCTGTAGTTTCTCTTTTCTCTCTGTCACTTGTCTCTTTTCGTGTGCAGGGCTTTTTAGCTTTATATAGTGCCACTTGTTCATGTTTGTTGCTGTTGCCTGTGCTTTTGATATCATAACATGAAATCATTGCTAAGATCAATCTCATGTAGACTGCCCTCTATGGTTTCCTATAGTAGTTTTACAGTTTCAGGTCTTATATGTTAGTGTGTTTTCTATTTCAAAGTAATTTTTATATGAGCTTTAAGGTAAGGGTCTAATTTCCTTCTTTTGTTTGTGCTTTTCCTGTTACCAAGCACCATTTCTTGAAGAGGCTATCATTTCCTTGTTGTGTATTTTAGGTCTCAAATGCACAGACTTAATTCTGGGCTCTTTCTCTGTTTCATTGGTCTATGTGCCTGTCTTTATAACAATATCATAATGTTTTGTTTTATTTTGATTACTAAAAATTTGTAATATATTTGGAAATCAAGAAGTGTGATGCCTCCATCTTTGTCTTTCACAGGATTAATATGGCTACTTCAGGCCTTTTCTGACTCCATAGGAATTATAGAATTATTTTCTCTGCTATAAAAATTGTCATTGGCATTTCTCCACAGAGGACACAGAAAGGAAAGAGCCCAGAAATATATGAAAAGATGCTCAGCATCACTAGCCATCAGAAATATGCAAATTAAAACCACAATGAAATACCAATTCACACTGTTGAGAGTGGCCATCATAAACAAATCAACAAACAACAAGTGCTGATGAGGTTGTGGAGAAAAGGGAATCCTAGTACAATGTTGGTGGGAATGCAGACTGGTGAAGGCACTATGCAAAACAGTATGGAATTTCCTCAGAGAACTAAAAATGGAATTGCCTTTTGACCCAGCAGTTCCAATGCTTAGATTATTCCCTAAGAACCCTGAAATACCAATTCTAAAGAACCTGTGCACCCCTATGTTCATAGCAGTACCATTTACAATAGCCAAGTGCTGGAAGCAACCTAAGTGACCATCAGTAAATGAATGGATCAAAAAACTATGGTACGTTTACACAATAAATACTATACAGCACAAAGAAAGAAGCTTCTACCCTTTGTGACAACATGGATGGACCTGGAGAGCATTATTCTAAGTGAAATAAACCAAATGGTGAAAGACAAATACCGTATGTTCTCACCTATAAGTGGAACCTAAAACAAGCAAGCAAAATATGACCAGGGACATTGAAATTGAGAAGAAACTGACAGTAACCAGAGGGGAGGTGGGAAGGGATAATGGAATGGAAAAGGGGAAGGGTTTTCAGGAACATCTGATACAAAGGACACATGGACGAAACCAAAGGGGGGTAGTATCAAGGGTGGGAAGTGGGGATGGCTGGTATGTGGGGAAGTGGGAGGGAAATGGAGACAACTGTACTTGAACAACTATAAAAGTGTGAAAAAAATAAATAAAATCTTTTAAAAATTGTCATTGAGATTTTGATAGGGATCACTATGGGTAGTATGAACACTTAAAAAATATTGTCTTCCAATCCATGTACATGGAATGCATTTTCATTCATTTGTGTCTTCTTTAGTTGCTTTAATCAATGTTTCATTGTTTTCAGTACATAAATCTTTTGTCTTCTTAATTAAGTTTATTAACACCTATTAGGGTGGCTATAACACTACATGGAGAAATTGAAACCCTTGAACACTGTCTGTAGCAATGCAAAACGATACAGCCAAAGTGGAAAACATTGTGAATGTTCTTCAAAGAATTTAAAATAGAACTCCCATATAATCCTGCAAACACACTCTGCGTAGCTATCCAAAATAATTGAAACCAGAATCTCAAAATTATATTAATACTCCCACTTCATTGCAACACTATTTTCAAAAGCCAAATTATGAAAACAACCTAAATGTCTAGCAATAAATAGGTAAAGAAAATGTGGTATATACACACAATGAAATATTATTCAGCCTTAAAAAAAGAAGAAAACTGCAATATGCAGCAACACAGATGAAACTTGAAGACATTAAGCTAAATGAAACAAATCAATCACAGAAAGACAAATACTGTAAAATTCCACTTATATAAAGTAAATAAAATAGTCCAACTCACTGAAGCAAAAAGTGGAATGAATGGTGATTACCAGAAATTGGGTAACAGGAAAGGAAGACTTACTAACAAAATGACAAAGTTTCCTTTAAGTAAGGTAAACAAGCATTAAAGATTTATTGCCGCCCTGGCTGGCATAGCTCAGTGGATTGAGCGCGGGCTGGGGACCAAATTGTCCCAGGTTCGATTCCCAGCCAGGGTACATGCCTGGGTTGCAGGCCATAACCCCCAGCAACTGCACATTGATGTTTCTCTCTCTCTCTATCTCCCTCCCTTCCCTCTCTAAAAATAAATAAATAAAATCTTTAAAAAAAGATTTATTGCATAACATTGCACCTATAGTTAACTTTGACATACTGTACACTTAAAAATATGTTAACAGGTCCATCTAGGTTTTCAAAAGGGCACACTTTTCTTCTTTTTTACAGCTGAGATGTATCCAATTATGTGAATGTCCCATACTTGTTTTATCCACTCATCTACTGATGGACACTTGGGCTGTTTCCAAATCTTGGCTATTATAAATAATGCTTCAGTGAGCACAGGGGTGCTTATATTCTTTCAAATTTGTGTTTTGGATTTTTGCAGACAAATTCCCAGAAGTGTAATTGCAGAGTTACAAGGCAGTTCCATTTTTAATTTTTTGAGGTTTATCCATATTGCTTTTCACAGTGGCTGCACAATTTGCTTTCCCACCAACAAGGGTTCCCCTTTCTCCACATCTTCTTCAGCACTTGCTGTTAGTTGGTTTATTGAAGGTAGCCATTATGGCAGGTGTGAGGTGATATCACATTGTGGTTTTAATTTACATGTCTCTGATGATTAATGACACCGAACATCTTTTCATATGTCAATTGGCCATACATACATCCTCTCTGGAGAGATGTTCATTCAGGTCTTTTGCCAATTTCTTATTTGGATGTTTTCGTTATTGAGTTTTGTAACTCCTTTATACATTTTGGATATTAAATCCTTTTTGGATGTATCAGTGGATATGTTCTCCCATTCCATAGGTTGTCATTTTATTTTGTTTATGGTTTCTTTGCTGTGCAAACTTTTTAGTTTGATATAGTCCTACTTGTTTACTTTTTTTTTGTTTCCCTTGCCTGAGGAAATATACCAGATAAAATAGTACTATGAGCAAGGTCTGAGATTTTACTGTCTGTGTTTTCTTCTAAGATTTTTATGGTTTCAGGTCTAACATTTTAGTTTTTAATCCATTTTTTAATTTATTATTGTGAGTGATATGAGTAGGTGGTCTGTTTTTTTTTCTGCACAACATTAGTAAACCAGTGAGAGAAAGACAAATACCATATGATTTCACTCATATGTAAAATCTAATGAACAAACTGAACTAACAAGCAAAACAGAGACAGACTTAGAGAGCAGGATGACTGGTGTGGGAAGGAGCGTTAAGGGGTGTAGGGATCCAGCAAAAAGGATAAAAGACTCATGGACATAGACACCAGTGTGGTGATTGCGATACAGGAGCGAGTAGAGAGGAGCATAAGGGGGATAAATGGGAATGGAAAAAATACAATAAATTATGAAAAATGTTTAAAATATTTATTAACAGGGTAGATCTCAGGATAAGTGTTCTTACCACAATAAAATTAAAATAAAGTAAAATAAAATAAAATAATAAAATTTAAATTGCCTGTCCTACAGAAAGCCCCATGTGACAAGGATCTAAAAATGACCTCTGGCTAACAGCTCTTGAAGAAGTGAATCTTGCCATCAGTCAGCTGAATGAGCTTGGAAGCTGATCCATTCTTGCCTTCCTTAAAAACTGTAATCCTAGCTGATACCTTGGTGACATCTTGGGAAAGATGCAGTCAGAGGACCTAGCTAAGCCACACACTGATTCCTTACTAATAGAAACTATTAGATATATGGTGCAAATTAAAATACTAAATTTGGGGTAATTTGTTATGCAGCTATAGATAACTAAAACAGATATGTAATTTGAAGTTTATTTTAAAAGTGCCTTTGAAATTGTTCCCTTGATTTTTACATCTTTCTTGGAGAAAGAAAATATATTATAAGATGTGTCTATAAACTCTTTTTAACTGATTTCAGGAATATGATTGACATAAGTAAATTAATAAAGTAAAATAATGTAGCAGGGTTTTAATATTTTATCATTGGTAATATAAATGTGGCTACTACAACATTAATACATACACAAGTCATTATTTAAATGTAATATGTCAATCACAGTGATTGATTGTGGGTCAATAAATGTTTTATTGGTATTTCGTTCCTGTCACAGTGCTGTTGTAAGTTAAATAATGGCTAATACATATTACAGTTACTCAATCCCCAAAATGTGACCTGGTTTTATAGCCTAAAGAATAGAACATTTGTTAACAAAATTGTAAAAAGATGGTAAGTAACTTGACCACTCCTTTTTTAAATTTACACATATTGTAACTGAATATTTTGATCAAAGTGGTGCTTATATGTAGCCTGCCAGCTTAATTTACTTCTACAGTCATGTGACACTTCAGGCTCCTGTTCTGTCTGTATTCTACAGAAATCAAGCCATAAAGACACATTCTTCACATGTAACTTATAGTTATAATACAGTATTTATTACAATAATGATTATTTTTAAATATTTCTTAATTATAAATTAGTAAAGTAAGAGCAGGAACACTGGTATGTCTGGAGCTTCTTGAACAGTTCCTGGCACACAGTAAGTCACAGTCTATATTTGTTGTAATATTACAACTGTAAAACTGTATAAGACTGTATCACAAGGTATTAAAAATTATAATGACAATAAAAATGCAGTTTTAAAATATCAACAATCAAAATATGTTAAAATATAATACACTCACAAACAATAATGAAATTCCTTCTAATTATGTTTTTATATATACACATTAATTCATTTATAAATTAGTCTAACAAATGTGTATTAAATACCTACTTTTTCCAGTGCAGGATTAGACTCTGAGGACATAATACTGACTAAGAGAAAAAGAGAATCCAGATACATTCTTATGCTAATGAATTCAAATAGAAGAGACAGAAATTAAACCAATAAATATATAACTCTATATTGAAAAAAGTGCTTTAAATAAAGCAAGCTTCTATGAGAAAGCCTTTTTTTTTTTTTTTCACAAAGGAGGCTGTTAAGGGAAACCTCACAGAAAAAGAAACTCTTTTAACTGATTATTGAATGGTGAGTAGCTGATACTGAAAAAGCAGGCAAAGAAGTGTTTCAAGCAGAAAGTACAGAAAGTAGCTGCTCCAAAGTATAAACAGCTATAATACTGCTGAAGTCTTGGACCAATATCTGCTAGTTATTTCATGGCTAATGGAACTGTGCTAAGAAAAATGATCTCCAAGAACATTTGAGCAGTTAACACACAAAGTTGAAAGAAGTTAAGAGTGCCTTGTCCAGTCACTACCTTATGCTTCCAATCTTGGAATATAATCCTAATAAAAGCGATACACTGCATTTGTACTTTCTTTTTGTTGTTGTTAATTATGAAAACACAGTCTTTACAACTTCCTAAAGTACTGCCAATTTATATGCTGTGGGAGTGCCCTTGACCTCCAGGTGCCAGTGTTCCACAACCATTTGCCTCAAAGCACTGTGATTATGTTAATTAAAAGGCTGCTAAGTACAGGAGTCACTTAGAAGTGCCACCCAAAGGCCTTCTTATGTCTTTTTTTGGGAAAAAATAGTTTTAGCATGATCCCTGGTGCCTGCAAGTACAATAAAACTTATATATGTTTACAAATATTCCCTGTAGCCTTCTCAGTTCCAATATATTATTTTCTAGTTTATAAAATTTCTCTGTCTTTACCTGAATCTTTCAAATGGCACATCTGTTGATATAGTTCTGTAATTATTATATTTTTCCTCCATTTTCTTAATTTGTATTCATTTGGTATGTTATTTTTCAGTAAATTCTTAGGAATTTTACCATAACAAATGATAGACATGGTAGTCTCATAAAATTTGGGGAGATAGAAGACAAAGTAGATAATTACACTAAGCTATGACAAGCATTGTAACTACTGAAATAGTGGTTAAGACAAAAGAGGGGAAAAAAAAGAACTAAGTTACTCTCTGAGCCAGAAAAATGTTCCAAAGAAGGCACTGTTTAAAGAGAGACTTGGAAAATAGACAAGAGTTGCTCAGAAAAAGTGACAAAAGATGGGTAGTGTGCCTGAAGAACGAAATTTGGACAAAATCCAGCATGTGTAAAAACTAAAAAGAAGTGACAGCAGGTCAATTTGGTGGGCAAATAGTTCAGTATATCTGAGATTTAGAGTTTGCAGGCACTGAATATATGATAGAAGGAAAGAGATGAGGCTGGAGAGAAAGACAAAGCCTCATGACATAGAGGCCAAACAGGCAGGTTGCTTTATTCTTAGGACAATGGGAATCCAGTGAAAGAATTAAAGCAAAGTAGACATGATTTAAGACATTACCCAATAGAGTGGGAAAATTAAATAAACCTTTTACCTTTGTTCTACTATTTTAAGTAAGAGATGGCCTGATCATTGTCTTCACAAGAAAGAGGACTTATAGATGGATTTGTTCATTGTTTAGGAAATAAAAATGCCACTATTCAGTGTCTGAATAGTGTCAGGAAGGGCAAAAAACAAACAAACAAACAAACAAACTTTTCCAGTTTATTTTCTTTAAAAATAGGTTTAACACTAGAGTACTTTACCATGAAGAGAGAATGTCAGTATAGAACTAAATACAGTTTGACTACATATGTTGATACACTAAACAAAAATGACTAATGAGTAAAGAATTATAAAGTTATAACATTTGCATAGCACTTTTAAGAGTAAAGTGGAATATCTTAGTCTTCTGAGTATTGATGTACTTTTGTTGATAATTTTCTGTGATTTTGATCAATTATCATACTAAAAGATGGATTACTTATGTCTTAAAGACTATTTCATATCTACTCTTAGAACATAAAATAAGATAATACTAAGGAGCCAAGAAAAATCTTGAGAAGCTAATTTATAATTAGGGGAATTAGACAATGAGTTATCTAAAGAACTCTGAATTAAGACACTCTGTGAATGTTTTAGTAGCAATTATTTCAACATGTTATTCTTTTGTGTGTGTGGCACAACTCAAAGCCACTTGTGTGTTTTTGGGGGAATCTCCTACTATAATAAGAATGATACATTATAATTTTTTGATTTTTGTGAGAACTTTTGGGGCACGTCTGCATTTACAGTGTGAGTCAAGGAGAAAAAACTGGAAGGAAATTTGGAGAGTGGGTAGAAATAAACAGAAGTTAAAGAATATTCACTTTAGTGAGGACACCTCCTCTTTAGCTGCAATTCTTGATCCTGGCTGTACATGGAATCACCTGCACCAGGTCCAACTAATAAGCACAAAATCAGTGGCTCTGTGTTTAGGTGCCAGGAATGGTTCTGTTTTAAAAAATTCCAAAGGTTGTCCTGACACCTACTCTGAGAACTACTCCTTAACAGTAGCTACTTGATAAATTCTATTGAAAAAGAAAAAAAAAATCAAGCAATGCGAGAAAATGTTTGATACATTGGTTTTTATTTTTAAAATATTATAATTTAGAAGTATGGAATATAATATGAAAATTGTACTTAATTTTTTTTTCTTTTTAATTTTCTTAACAAGCAAGGGTTTTCTCTTGGAATCATTTTTCCAGACACCAAAAAAAGAGTGTTACCTACCTTGAATTACTTGAAATGCTGATTACTTGAAACATTTTATTTTTTGATTACTTGAAATTCTGATTACTTGAATGCTGATTACTTGAAATATTTTTTTTTATCTTCTTCTTTTTCTTAAATAAGTCCCTTTAACATTTCATGTGATAAGGGCTTGGTGAAGAGAAGGGCTTTACTTTGTTTGGGAAGCATTTTATCTGCCTTTCCATTCTAAATGATAGCTTTGATGGATAAAGTCATCTTGGATGCAGGTCCTTGCCTTCCATGACTTTGAATACTTCCTCCCAGCCCCATCTTGCCTGTAAGGTTTCCTTTGAGAAATCCACTGATAGTCTTATGGGAACTCCTATGTAGGTAACTGTCTCCTTTTCTCCTGCTGCTTTTAAGATTCTGTCCTCATCTTTAATCTTGAGTAATTTAAGTATGATGTGTCTTGAAGTGTTCCTGTTTGGATCCCTCTTGTTTGGGACTCTCTGAGTGTCCTGGACTTGTATTCTATTCCCTTCACCAAATTAGAGACATTTTCTTTCATTATTTTTTTCAAATAAGTTTAAATTTCTTGCACTTCCTTTTCTCCTTCTGGCATCCTTATCATTTGGGTGTTGGCACATTTGGAGACATCCCAAGGTTTTTTTATTCTCACCTTGTTTTTTTTTTTGAATTGTTTCTTCATTCTGTACTGTTTGATGATTTATTTTTTCTTTGTTACAAATTGTTGATTTGAACCAATGCTTCCTTCCCTGTTGGTTCCCTATGGATTTTTCTTTATTTCACTTAGTGTAGCCTTCATTTCTTCCTTTGTTGTCCATACTCAACAAGGTCCCTGAGCATCCTTATCACCAGTGTTTTGAACTCCGCATCTGATAGGTTGGCTATCTCTATTTCACTGAGGTTTTTTTCTGGAGTTTTGATCTGTTCTTTCATTTGGGCTATATTTTTGGTCTCTTCAATTTGGCAGCCTCCTTGTGTTTATTTCTGTGTTTTAGGCAGAGCTGCATTGACTCACTGTCTTGGCACACCTTTTACATTGTAAAGTTTTTTTTTTTTATATAAAATCTATTAAAGGTGATTCATTTTCTTTCTTGGAGTGATGCTATAGGCCACTTAATTATAATATGTAGTTTGTGTCTGAATAACATTGGCTTAGTATTCTAAAATTAGTAGATATTTTCATAGCCATAAGACCAAGAAGAAAGATTTTTAATGTGCAAAAATGGATCTTAATCATAACATTTTGAAAAACACTATATTTTTTATTAACTAGTTCTTGGCTGAGCAACCAGAACAACAATTGACACTGTATTTAGAAAAATGTCTGACCCAGTTCCCACAATTTCTAGTTTATTTTTTCTTCTCCCCAGGTGGAGCCACTAAGTGGTCATAACATGCGTGGTGTTCCAATCAATCTAGAACTAAAACAAAGCAGAAAGAAAGGGTAAAATTATAAAGTAAGACAGGACCGTGGCTTTTTGTGTGTGTGTTTGTGTCTCCCTTCAACCAGATTTTGTTAAGTAAGCCATAGTTGTTTAAAATAGTTTAAAATTTCTCTAAGATCTTCTAATCAAAGTGTGCCTACTTAAATTAATTTTAAATTTCATATATGAATGAATACTGTAATTTCATTAAGCATTACACATTTCTCTGGA
Source organism: Phyllostomus discolor (assembly GCF_004126475.2). NCBI lineage: Eukaryota > Metazoa > Chordata > Mammalia > Chiroptera > Phyllostomidae > Phyllostomus > Phyllostomus discolor. Next base: position 37,443,311 of record NC_040913.2, on the reverse strand, counting down.
GTCTGTTATTTATTATACTAAGATGAAAATTGACTCTGAAATATACTAGGGTTCAGCAGAACCTTCATCCATCTAGATCCTTACACAAAAGTTCTTTGAAAGTAATTATGTTGGCCTGGCTGGTGTAACTCAGTGGATTGAGTGTGGGCTGTGAACCAAAGCATCACAGGTCTAATTCCCAGTCAGGGCACATGCCTGGGTTGCAGGCCAGGTCCCCAATGGGGGCCACATGAGAGGCAACCACACATTGATGTTTCTGTCTCTCTCTTTCTCTCTCCCTTCCCCTCTCTAAAAATAAATAAATAAAATCTTTAAAAAAAAGTAATTGTGTTGGCAGAAACATAAATTATATCCTTTCTCCAGATATAAGTAAATAATATTTTAAAATACACATAACATTTTGAAGGGTATCTATCATTATGTAGATAAGAAGCATTATTATATATTAATGTAAAATCAAACAGACATCTTTTTTAAATGTGTAGGTTATCTTTTGAAAACATTTAGATTGCTTTTTCTAACAAAATTTGTATCAGCAAAACATTGTTATAAATTACCAAGTGAATGGAAATTGATTTGTTATAGGAAAATAAACTGAAAAATATTTATTTAAATGAATGCCTTATCTCAGAATAAAGGTAAGCTAAGATAAAATTTATTTTACAGTTGTTATCTTAGGTGTAATATTCCAAAAACTCTATTTCTCCTTAATAATTGTATCATGTGATTAAATAAATAAAAAGAAAATATAATGAAAAATTTAAATAATTTTGCTCAAGCTATAATAGCAGTATCATCTGAAATTAAATAAATTGATTCATATGAGGAAACACTTTTGAAAATGAAGGATGTAGATGATAGCAGCTTTATCTTGTCACCAACATTTCATTTATTCAACAAATATTTATTTAGTGCCTACTACATGTCAGAACCATGGATTGGATAGTGAAAATGTCAGGCAAAGCAGAGAACATAAAGGCTAGTGAGAAAACTGTTAAGACCACATGCTTATTTTATCAGCCAAAAAATTCTATCTCAAGCAGTTTTAAAGTGTGTAAAATTTTATAATATTTTTTCATAACTTTAATGATAAAGTATATCTGGAATATTGCATGTAAGTTGGAAAAAGTCTGTTGGCATGAACTTTGTTTTCCAACAGTGCTAGTTCCTTTCCCTGGTTTTAACCTCCTCATAATAAATTCGGAGTACGGACATATAAATGCCAAAATCAGGTATGATAATCCAATAGTATGAACTCAGGAAGGGTGCAGAGCAGATAATGAAAAGGGAAAACTAATTGGCTGAAGGGCTACAAATGGTAGTTAAATCAACATTTCAGGTGAAAAAAGTGCTCATAATATTACCCCTGAAAGTTTTGTTCATGGACACTTCTGGAGGGAGGAAGGGTGGCAAATAGGGTGTGGTTAAGCCTGGGCTCACAAAAAACAAAGCCTTGTTAGCCACTTCATAACACTGACAACCCATCAAAGTCACAGAGAATGGACTGTAGGCTTTACCCTTCCTACCACATACTCAGTATGGGTCTAGATTTAATTGTCTCAACCTCAGAGGAGCTTACAGAAAAAAATAGTGAGTTGTAAAAATAAATGAACTGTGAAAAATGTTAAATATCCTAAGACACCCTAATAAAAATATCTCTGAATTTCACCTCAGAGATATAATAAACAGGAAAAAGTGTTGCTCTCATCCTTATAATACAGAGAAAAATGGATGGAATGCAAATTAATGAGCTTTTTCCAACCTATCAGAGAACTGAGGTTGCAGGCACAGAACATTCCATCCCCCTCTATTTTCCAAATAAAAGGTATAATCTATAGAAAGAAGAACAAAAATTGACACCTCAGAGCACTGGTGCAAATGCATCATAGATGGGTTAACGAAACAAAGGGAAAAGTAACAAAACCAGGTACTAACTCTTTAGTTTAATGCAGTACCATTTATTTATTTTTTTCTCTTATTTTCCTTGGCCATGGAAATATATCAGAAAAAAAAAATTGCTAAGAAAAATGTCTGATATTTTATTGCCTGTGTTTTCTTCTATGATTTTTTGCAGCTTTGAGTCTTATATTTGTTTTTAATCCATTTTGAGTTTTTTTCTTGTATATGGTGTAAGAAAATGGTCTAGTTTAATTTTTTTTGCATCTATCTGTCCAATTTTCCCAACACCATTTATTGAATAGACAATCTTTTTTTATGTTCTTGCCTCCTTTATCAAGTATTAATTGGCCATAAAGATATAGGTTATTTCTGGGATCTTATTTTGTTCTGTTGATCTATATCTCTGTTTTTTATGCTAGTACCATGCTGTTTGATTACTAGGGCCTTGTAGTATATTTTGATATGAGGTAGCATGATCCTCCTAACTTTGCTCTCCTTTCTCAAAATTGCTGTGGCTACCCAGGGTCTTCTGTGTTTCCATATAAATTTTTGGAATATGCCATTGGTATTGGGATAGGAATTGTGTTAAATCTACATAGATTGCTTTAGGTATTATGGACATTTTAATGATGTAATTCTTCCTATCCGTGAACACAGTATAGGCTTCCATGTATTTGTATCTTCTTTAATTTCTGTCACCAGTGTCATATTTTTTCAAGTACAGGTATTTTTATACCCTTGATTCAATTTACTACTAGGTATTTTATTACGTTTTGATGCAATTGTAAATAGGATTGTTTTCTTAGTTTCCCTTTCTGATAGTTCATTAATGGTGCATAAATATGCAACTGAATTCTCAGTATTTATTTTGTATCTTGCTACTTTACTAAAATCATTGATCAGTTCTAGTAGTTTTTTGGTGAAAATTTTAGGATTCTCTATATATAGTATCATGGCACCTGCAAATAATAAACCGTTTTACTTCTTCCTTTCCAATCTGGAAGTGTTTTATTTCTTCTTTTCTGATTGTTGTGGCTAGGACTTCCAGTATTATGTGCAATAAGGGTGGTGAAAATGAACATCCCTGTCTTGTCCCTGATCTTAAGGGAAATGCTTTTAGATTTTTCCCATTGAGTGTGATGTTGGCTGTGGGTATGCCCTAGGTGGTTTTTATTATGTTGAAGTATGTTCCCTCTATCTGCACTTTGCTTAGGTTTTTTATCTTAAAGGGGTACTGGATTTTATCAAATACTTTTTTTCTGCATCTTGATATGATTATGTGATTCTCATCCTTTATTTTTAATATGGTGCATTACATTTATTGATTTGTGGTATTGTAGCAACCTTACATTTCTGGAATAAATACCACTTGATCGTGGTATATAATGTTGTTATTGTATTGCTGGATCTGATTAGCTAATGTTGTATTGAGGATTTTAGCTTCTTTGTACATTAGGAATATTGGCTTATAATTTTCTTTCTTTGTAGTGTTTTCCTCTGGTTTTGAAATTAGGATAAAGCTAGCCTTGTAAATTGAGCCTGGAATTCTGTTCCCTTGAATTTTTTGGAATAGATTGAGAAGGATAAGTGTTAGTACTTTGGATGTTTAGTAAAATTTATCTGTGAAACCATGTTATCCAGGACTTTTGTTTGTTGGTAGTTTATTGACAAATGCTTCCATTTCATTAGCTGTAATTTGTCTATTTCAGATTTTCTGATTCTTCCTGATTCAGTTTCGGAAAATTTTATGTTTCTAAGGATTTATTCATTTTTTCCAGATTGTCCAATTTGTAGGCTTATAGTTGTTCACAATATTTACTTAAGATCCCTTGTATTTCTATGGAGTTGGTACTAAAAAGTTTTTACACAACAAAGGAAACCATTGACAAAATGAAAAGACAACCCATTGAATGGGAGAACATATTTACCAGTGAAACATCTGATAAGGTATTAATGTCTAAAATTTATAAAGAACATATAAAACAACACCAAAAAACAAGCAATCTGATTAAAAATGGGCAAATAACCTGAATATACATTTCTCCAAAGAGGACATAGAGATAGCCAATAGACATGAAAAGATGCTCAACATCACTAATCATCAGAAAAATGCAAATGAAGACCACAATGAGATTTCACTTACACCTGTCTGAATGACTATCATCAATAAATTAACAAACAACTATTGGAGAGGTTGTGGAGAAAAAAGGAACCCTCATGCACTACTGGTGGGAATGTAGACTGGTGCAGACACTGTGGAAAGAGGTATGGAGGTACCTCAGAAAACTAAAAATGAAAAGGTCTTATTGAGCCATTGATTTCACTTAAGGGAATATATTTGAAAAAACATGAAACAGATTGTAAAGAATATATGCAAACTTATGTATTTGAAATTAGTCCATGTCCATCATTAGACAAGTGGATAACAATAGTGATTGTGTATATTCACAATGTCATACTACTTGGCCATGAGAAAGAAATATTACCTTTCACACCAATGTGAATGGTTCTAGACAGTACTATGCTAAGTGAAAAATGTCTGAGAAAGACAAATACTATAGGATTTCACTTGGATGTGGAATCTAATAAACAAAATAAGGTAACAAACAAAATAGAAATAGTCTGATTCAAACAGAGAACAAATGGACAGCTGTCAGAGGGTAGGAGATTAGAGGGATGGGTGAAAAAGGTAAGGGATTAAACAAAAAAATTCACATACACAGACAGCAGTATGGTGATTTCTAGGAAAGGGAGGTGGGGGAAGTAGAAGAGGATAAAGGGAAAGAGACAGAAGATAACTTGATTTTGGGCAATGAACACAATAAATAAATTATGCAGATGTATTATAGAATTACATACCTGAAACCTATATAATTTTATTAACAAATGCCACTCCAATAAAAGCAATATATTTTTGTTTTAAAAGGTACTTCCCTGGCTGGGTGGTTCATTTGGTTAAAGCATCATCCACACACCAATTGGTTGCAGGTTTGATTCCTAGTCAGGGCACATAACAAGGTTGTGAGTTCAGTTTCCATTAGGGTATGTATGGGAGGCAACCAATCGATGTTCTTCTCTATTTCTGCCTCTCTGTCTATTCCACTCTCTCTTTCAAATCAGTAAACATATCCTCAGGTGAAGATTAAAAAAAAAAAGGTACTCTCAAAAAGGTACAAAAATACATGCTGAGTTAAGAACTATAGTTTTATAAGGGGTGAAAAAATTAGCTTAGGTTACACCCCACCAAAACTTGAGGACATAGAACCTGCCTGAGACTGAGACTTCATCAGAAAAATAGAAAATGTCCCACTTCTCTGTCCTACCCACCACATAAATACACATCGATCGAAAATGTCATTGTAATAGAAATGAGAGAGCTACGAAAGAGAGAACTTCCCTGGGGGAGAGTACAAAGAAAAGACTGAAATGGAAGGGTGGGCAGACAATGAGGAAATAACCTCTGGTCCTGAGGGCATGCTCACCTAACAAAATTTATCAAAGTTGCAATGTATTAGAGAGCTCACACCTAAAATGAAAATGAAAATAATTGTAAAGGTAAATATTAGCTTCAGTGTGCCACAGTTTGATATAGGCATCAAAAAATTCTATGCAATTCTAGGCTTCTTGAGTGGCAGAAAGGTCCTTATGATATTAAATGGTTATATTTTAAATTTACTCACCCTTGTTATATCATATTTGTATTATCATTGCCCACCTGAAGGGCAATCTTCCAGAAGGAACATCAAGCAAATATTCAAAATGATATAGCCTAATTTGATAGTACTCATTACCATTCAAAATATATTTGAAATATTAAGGGTTGTTTGACCTTGAGAAAGAAAAGTATATGAAATATATACTTGGTGTCCAAAAACTACTTAAAGGATTTTTAAATGGAAAAATTACACATTTTGTACATGGCATTAAAGGAAAGACACAATTAGAACCAAAGTCAATAAATCATTGCTATCTATGCTTTCAATAATGGAAGAAATAACTTCTAATTCTTGAACATAGTATAAAAATAAATATATAAATTTAGAGGTGTAACATTAAAGGTACTCAAGTATATGGTAGATGGTTAAAATTGGGAAATATTTTCAAGGTAACTGACTATTACTAGGTCAAACTATATTTAATACTCCCTGAGTCTATTATTGTATCAGAAGCATGCCCCAAGGTTTTTAATTCAGGTTTATATAGATATCTTTGATCAAAAAACCTCATTATCATATGTAGATTAAAAATTTTACATAATATTAGATACTAGAATTCTCCTAAACTAAGATATTTGGCAGGAGATAGTACTAAATTTATTTCAATGGAAAAAAATCTAAGAAGAGAGTCAAGTTAAACAATTCAGAAAATTATTTTTTCAAAATGGCAAGATATTTTTATATATTTATTAAATGAACTAAAAATACAGGTTGTTTTGTATTATGTATTGCTTACCCTTTAAAAATACACCCTTCTTCTAGCAGAACACAAGCTCAATACATTCCATGAATCATCTTTTAGACAGGACACACTGGGATTTGCCAACATCAGTGCAGGAGTCACCACTCCTTTATAAGTATTCTTTCCTGTTATCTCCATCTTCCACTAGGTTCTTAAATAAATTAAAAATAGTATTTACTACTTAAAGATATATCTTAATTTATATTTAAATGTAAAAAGTCTAAATTTAAAAGAAAGTCTTGATAATGTTTTATAGCTTACGATTATACAGAAGATTTCATGAAACAAAAGATGTAAAACTAAAAATGGCTTTTGAGTTTGCATCTCCAAAAAAAAAAGGAAGTTGTTGCCAAGAATAACAAAATATAAAACAAGATTTGCAATATATGAATGACATTTCTTTTTTTTAAAAACCTGCAACAGAGTTGGTTGAACAGATGTGGAGAGAGGATTTGTCTTCAGGAAGGGAAACGTATTCTAGAGAAACACAAAAGGGCAGAATCCTGAGGGATGCCAATGATAAAAAGGCAACACTTGTAACTCTGCCTTATTCTCCTGAGTCAAAAAAGCACAAAGACATTATCCATCTATGTTCTCCTGTCAGAATTTGTCTGGCAGTAATTTAAGAACAAATACTATGAAAAACAATGTAGCAAACAATATTTTATTTTAATATCAATTATTGAAGAACTCAGATTTTAACTCTGGTAATATAAAATCTAATAAAAAGGCAACTGAGTTTATCTAATCAACATAAATAAAATGCTTTTATTTTATAATAATTTTTAAATATAATTATCTTAAATATTTCATATATTTTATAATTCATTTAATTCATGTAAATACCAACACATCTAAACCTAACATTTTTCAGAAATTTGGTGGAAAATGAACAGACAAATTACATAATCAAATTTGCCTCCTTTGATGTTTCTGTTTTCTATAACTTTTTACCTTCATAAATAATTAGTGAAAGCTTAACCAGCCTATAACATGGACTAGCTCCTCTGTCAATCAATCTCTCAATCACGTGTCTTGTGTCTGAGAAAAAAAAAAAAAACAACCAACCAATCACTCAAACAAACCAGAAAACCCTGGTCACACAACATAATGTACTTGGAAATGGCACATACTCACCATGGCCAATGGCACTTACATTTCAATTAATGAAGCAAGTTTCACTGTTAAGCCTTGTATTGGAGGGGCAGGAGGTTAATCTTGCTATAGGAGGGGGCCCAGGACAAAAGAGGAACAAATATTTTTGACCAGTAACACAATCTAAAATTTATGTACATAAAAATATAATTGCATCTTAACTCTCAGGTAGATATCTTAATTCAATCCTCATCCTCAATTTTTTAAAGATTTTATTTATTTATTTTTTTAGAGAGGGAAGGGAGGGAGAAAGAGAGAGAGAGAGAAACTTCAATGCGTGGTTGCTGAGGGCCATTCCTGCAACCCAGGCATGTGCCCCGACTGGGAATCAAACCTGCGATACTTTGGTTCGCAGCCCGCACTCAATCCACTGAGCTATGTCAACCAGGGCCTCATCCTCAGTTTTGGATGCATTCATTGGAACTTGGTATGAAATTTTAATAGGCTCTGATTGGTGAAACAAGATAGCTCTTCATAGTTATTAATGACTAATATACATGAATGACACACTGATAACTCATAATGAAAAGTATAGAAAATACTGTCCTAAAAATCCTAATTAAAAATTGCACTGAATTGTAACTAAGTGTTTATTAGTCTAAAATGTTGATGAGAAAATATAAATAAATATAATTATGAACACTGGATGATGAATAGAAAATAAAAACTCATCAATGTCTTTAGAAATCAATGACATTGATTTATACTTGCAATAATTTTATAATGCATATGAACTGAATCCCATAATCAATGCATTATAATTCACGTTAAGCTTTTCTTAAAGTATCAATCAGGATTATGGTAGATTTGACTTTTAAGATAAACATGCAAAAAAAAAGAAAAAAGTCTAGATAAAAGAAAGAAGTAACATATTGCATACAAAACACTGAAAGAACTGAAAAAAATTTTAAAAGAAAAGAAAAAAAACTGAATATGTAAAAAAATAATTGGTGGATAGAATGATCTGAATTAAAAACCATCAAAGGCAGCAGTGCCTGGAACAGTTGCCTGGATCTGTCTCTTGCTTCAACAGTGTTTGGATGGAACAGACCCCGGGAATTCCCCTTCTTCCAGGCTTTTACAACCCTCAACCTCTTTTCCAGTCATGACTCTCAAAACCATATCAGTCATCCTCAGTCTTCCAGACCAGGCAACACCATATTTTGAACTTAACTTCTTATTGTCAAACAACCATAAGCTCCCAAATTCATCAGAATTATTGAACCAAGATGGAGGCTGCCATCAACCACCTGGTCAACCTGCATCTGTGAACCTCCTACACCTCTCTTTCTCTGGGCTTCTATTTTGACTGTGTGATATAGCTCAAAAGGGTGTGGGCCACTTCTTCCCAAGTTGGCAGAGGAGAACCGCAAGGGTGCTTAAAGATGTAAAACCAGCATTGTGGCTACACCCTCTTCTAGGACCTGCAGAAGCCAAGGTGAGTGGGGTGAAACTCAGGACACCATGGAAGCTACCATGGTCATGGGGAAGAACCTGAACTAGGACATTTGGAATCTTCATGTCCTGGGTTCTACCCACACAGACCCTCATCTCTGTGACTTCCTGGAGAACGACTTCCTGGATGAGGCTGTGAAACTCATCAAGTAGATGGGCAAAAACCTGGGTATCATTCACAGGCTGGCCAGCCCCCAAGTTGTGCTAGGTGAGTATCTCTTCAAAAGGCTCTCCCTTAAATACCACTAGGAGCCTTCAAATTCCAGAGTCCTTTGAAGGGCCCCTCTGCATCCCCCTGTTGTCTGGCTTTTGCCTGAACCTCTCTCTGAAACTTCTAGGTGAAACCACTAGGATCCTTTTAACCACCCTAAAGCCCTCTTCAATGTTTTGGATCAAATGGAAACAATGAAACGAAAAAAAAACTGTAAAGATAGAGAAAAAAAGGATAGTAACACTATATATAATTGATACCTTTAAGACCAACAGATATCTGAGAAAAACTAGTGGAGAAGATAGGGTCAAGGGGACTAGCTGACCCTTGAACAAGATGCCTTTGAACTGCATGGGTCCACTAATACACAGATTTTTTTTCAGTAAATACAGTCAGCCCATTCTATTGACAGATTTTGTATCTATTAATTTTACAAACCACAGGTCAAAAACAGTATTTTCACATTCCCAACTATAGATTGAAATAGTTTTCCATCTGCGGTTGGTTGAATCCGTGGATGTGAAGGTCATACTATAGAGCCAAAAATTAGAGACAAATTTCCTCCTACAGGGGAGAACAAGGGTAGAGGAGGTTGGAGGGGGGAGGGAGGTGCATCTGAGAGGGAGTGATGAGTACCCCTGACTCCTTAAATCAAGGGTCAGCTGCAGTTCATACATCAGCCAACTCTTCTATCTTTGGTCAAGAAAAGTTAATTTGTTACCTAAAATATGAGTCATGAGGATTAGGAAAATGCAGGGCTTTTATAGGACTATACCAAACAAATAAATTTTAATAACCTATGTTAAATTATATACAACCTATGTACAATTTTTTATAACTAAAATAGGATGATACATTTTAATTGATTGGTAAAACAAACAAAAAATAAAATATTTACACTGTGACTTCGATGGGGTGGAACTTTTTATAAAAAGTTCCATATTACAAAAAGTCAGATGTTATAAAATATGCAAGTGGGAAGTTGCAAAGAGTACCAGAAACAAAAAAAAAAAAAACAAAACCATGATTTGAACAAATTGATTAGTAAATAATAAAAAGAAATTTAGCATTGGAAGGCTTTAAACTTAACTACCAATGCTGAGCTACAAATGTTCTGCGTTCTCAATTCAGATAATTTATTTTGAGCATTATACTCAAAATAAAAGGATCTATATGTTACTTCATTACTTCAAAGAAATAATAAATAGACAACCAAAATCATAGAAAAATCCTTTTAAGCTTAGAAAAATAACTTTTGATTCCCAATCAGGGTACATGCCTGGGTTGCAGGCCATGACCCCCAGCAACTGCACATTGATGTTTCTCTCTCTCTCTATCTCCCTCCCTTCCCTCTCTAAAAATAAATAAATAAAATCTTTTTTTAAAAAAAGAAAAATAACTTTTGAGCTGGAAGGTATTTTGCATCGGTGATGAGCTCTGACTAGTTTTTTTTGTATAGTTTTTGTAAATTTTGTTTGTTTTACCTTTATTTTATTCTTTACCAGAAAATGCAGATATTATTTTTAAAGTATCATTTTAGAAGATTATCAGGGGAGCTGTTGGGTGGCTTACATTCATAATACAAAAACCTAGTGGGGAGTCCTATTTGCAAGTAAATATTTGAAACTCTTCTTTCATTTTGCAAATACAAGAAAAAGTCAAAGTCTCTGATGCTCCTCTGAATCAATCAGAACAATGTTATTAAAAGAAAATAGGATTTAACATGAGATGTGTAGTATTTAACGCTTTACACAGAGTTGAAGCTATGCTTAATATTAGTCCTTCCCCTCAAGAAATATAAATAAAACATTGAATTATGAAAATTCAAAAGAACTGAAGATTTTAAAGAGAGTATAGTAATATAATCTGAGTAATTTTGTTACATTTCTTCAAATCTTTACTTTTATGCTAGTCTTATTTCATATTTGAAAAAATTGCAAATAGAACTTAGAACTGAAAGAATTCATAGCAGCATCTCTTCATCTCTTATTTTGAAGCGAGTAAAAGGAGGTTTGTAATGTCTGGGTGAGGAGTCCAACATCACATAAGCAATTAGTAGGAGACCTGACATTTAATTGTCAGTATTCTTTTTTTCTTTTTTTTCCCTTTAAAACCATGGTAGATTGTAATGCATTATATAATCTGGTCTAGTCTGTGTTTACTCATACACAGCTGGGAGTGGCTTACAATTTATCTAAACTGCACTGAACTGTTGTTTGTCAACCTATCTATGCCTAGTTTTACATTTCCAGGGTGGTAACAAGAAGACAAAATAATAAACTCCAATAACAGTGCCCTTTTTACAAAGTGTCACTTATTAGTAAGTTAAGGAATAGACAACCTGTAATGGGGTAGGTCAGACCTGAGATCCCTGGAGAACAAGGGAGATCCTAGGCTTATGGAAACCCCCCAAATCCAACACACTGCAACAACACTGCTCCCCCTCCTGCCAGAAAATGTAGGGGGGTGGGAAAAGCAGCTGAACCTGAAGATTAATGGCGCCATGCATTCTTCAAGGCAGGGAGCTGTCTTGAAAAATGGGGGATTGTCCAAGGGAAGAGGCTAGAATAAATACAAGGCAGTGGTCAGGAGGAGGGGCAGAGAGTTCCCAGGATTGAAACCAGAACTGGAGTTTAATAGCTGATAGCCTTGAGGCTACTAGCTCTTGATACAGGTTACAGAGTACTTGGGTGAGCTGTGGGGGCTTGACGCCCCACCCAGAGTGACTGAAGACTCCTGCCCATGCCTGGAAAAAAAGGCAAAGATAGTCACGACCATTGGTTAGAAAGCCAGACATTCCCATTGGCTTCCAGAGTATTTGGTTCTGGGTGAGGTCTTTTAAAAATAGGAGCCAGGGAGAAGCTAGGGCTTTTGCTCTCTCTTGCTTTGGAGCTAGGTGTAGGCTCTCTCTCATTCTGGGCTTTTGGAGCTGGGTGCAGGCCCTTGGTTCTGGCTTTTGCATTTGGATGCTCTGGGTCTCTGGTCCTTGCTCCCCACAGGGATGGGAGCACTCATGAGACCAGCATGTACATGACCAACCAGGGGCTTAGGCACACATGTTTGGAAGCCTACTTCTGGAGTCAGTGTCCCAGAGTGGACCCTATGCTCCAGTGCAGCATGGCACATGGGTCCTGGACAGCCACATGGAGACTGAGAACAACATACCCAAGATCCTGAAGGGGAGAGCTGCTGTAAGAGGATGGTGACTCTGAAACCCCCAATTGCAAATTCCAGAGAGGAGGAAGATTTGTTTGCGTGGTTGGCTTAAAATCCAGAAACTACAGATAAGAAGGGGAACTCCTGAGCATATGTTGGACTTCTAGTTGTTTGGGTAGCAAGAGAAGTTCTAAGTCTTGTGGCAGAGAAGGGCTCAGAGTAGGTGTGCTTTCAGCCCGCCCCCCTCCCCAGAGCTGGAATCCTGCTAAAAAAGACCTGATTCCTTCCACATAAATCTTTGGGTCATGTGTGTTAAGGGTAACAAGAAGCCAAACCCCATGCTGCCTGGTTACAAACCCCCCTTTGTAAAAGCACAGCACTGGACTTTAGGTAAATGCACATTCACTTTACCTGGTTGTTACGGGCTACACTGTGTTCCCTCCAAATCTGTATGTTCATTTATGTATTATAAACCTCAGTGCCTCAGAGTGTGGCCATATTTGGAGATGAGAGTGTTTGAAATGGTGACTAAGTTAAAATGAAGTCTTTGGAGGTAGGACTCCTCCAGTATATTGAGTGTCCTTATAGGAAAAGGAAATTGTGACACACAGAAACACCAGTCACATGAGCATGCAGAGGGACAACCATGTGAAGACAGTGAGAAGGTGACCATATGCAAGTCAAGGATAAGGATTTTAGAAGAAACCAATCTTGTTGATACCTTGATCTCAGATATCCAGTCTCAAGAACAGTAAGAAAGTAAATCTCTGTTGTTTAAGTTAGCTAGTCTGTAGTATTTTGGGGGGGCAGCCCCAGAAAACTAATATACTGCCTATTTTATTTTGTGAATACACATCCTGAGTAATCCATTTCTTTTGGCCTTTTGGTTTCTATGATTTATTTATTGTTATAAACATACTTGTCAGGGGTTTGCCTGCAGTGGAATAATTAGTTCAGAAGTAGGAAGCACTAAGAACTTACATATTATGTAGTGTGAAACTTCCAAGAGTCCTGACAAGACTACATAATATGCTTCCAAAAGTAGTAAGCTGTTACAGCGGACAGTTTGTACTTGGGAACATAGCAATAGCTCAAACTCAAGTTGTTAGAACAAATCCATCTTGCCTCAGAGTTCTGCTAATCCCAGTCCCAAGCTTCTAATTTAACCTAAAATATTATTATTCCTGCCCATGTTTCCTAATGTAATCCAATCCTCCATTCCTTTCTGTTTTCGCCATACCTTCCACTACCTTATGATTAACAAAGTTGCCTATATTTGCACCATTTTGTATTGTTCTTCGGTTTTATGGGCAACTGCCTGTCAATTGAACAATAGCTTCCTCTATAACTTCACCAATGTGAGGCTATTTTTGTTGTTTTATATGCCAGTACCAGAAGGCTAAACTCATATGACTTTTGCTTACAATTGCCACTTTTGGATCTTTACTGTCCTAAAAGAAATTGAGTACAAAAACATAAAAAATACAACAAAAATTTCTTCTTCTGTTGTCTATTACATAAAGTTCAACCATTCTCATCCCCTTTTAAAAAAAATGTATTTATTTATTTTTAGAAAGAGGGGAAGGGAGGGAGAAAAACACCGAGAGAAACATCAAAGTGTAGTTGCCTCTCACGTGCCCCCAGCTGGGGGCCTGGCCCACAACTCAGGCATGTGCCCTGACTGGGAATCTAACAGGCAACCCTTCGGCTCACAGGCCAGCACCAAATCCACTGAGCCATACCAGCCAGGGCCTTTTTAAATACCTTAACTTATCTACCTTAGTCTTTCCATTTACAGTCATGGAAGAAATTTAATGTGTTCTTTTTTCTTCTCTTCTACAACTTTTATCATTTTCAGTGATATTGAAATTCACATAAGTAACATTTTATTAATTAAAACTCTCATTTCTCTGCTAGATTCTTAGTGTCTTGAACTAGCCAAGTACTTTTCTATATCGGAGACTTTATGCCTGTTTCCTAAAGTGATTTTAGTCATGATCTATGTCCAAATTTTTAAATGCTAACTATAGCTTAGTAAATATCGATTCTATATCATGCTTTTACTTGATCAAAAATATCTTCCAGTAAAAAAGAAAGAAAGGAAAGAAGGAAGGAAAAGGGGAGGGAAGGGAGGATATAAAGAAAGAACAGGATGGGTGAGGGGAATTAGGACAAAGAAAGATTAATATACAAGTGAAGTGTAGAGCAGGAAATAAAATATAACCTAAGCCATATTTTCCTATCATATTCATAATAAACACACTTAGACATGTTTTTGAATTCCATGTGTTTACACTCTGCTTTTTAAATAAGTAAACCACATTGTCCATACCCTAGATAAAATTCATTTTTAAAAGACTTTACGAAGATGGCGTCGGAGTAGGAAGGAGCAGATTTGGCTTTCCTCTGCTCAGGGGAGAGAGTCCTGACCGACCTTTGGAGTGGAAAGGCAAGCAACCAACATATTTCAGCATTTTTGAGAACGGAGGACCAAGGATTGTGGCAGAACCGAAAGAACAAAGAACAGATCGCTGCATCAAGGTAGGCTCCCGGGACAGGCGTGTGGTACCGGGGCTGCAGCCCCAGGCCTGGGGGCCGCGGCTGGGTTTGCCGTAGGGTTAGTGGGAGAGAGCCAGGTCGGCTGCTCCCTCCCCAGCCGAGCAAGGTCTGGGCGGCTCTGGGAGGAGTCCAGGTGCTGGCGGGCACACCGGGTGGCGAGCAGCTTGGGAGGCAGTGAACGCCAGAGCCAGTCGCGCTGCGGACCCGGACTCCCAGGGTCACCGTTCTGGCTGGAGCTTTGGCGGTGAGAGAAACCGGGCCATTGGAGAGCGGCGGCTCGATCGGGAGGAATTTCCCAAGAGGAAGGAGTGAATGGACACAGACACTGTTTGGGGAATTCTCCTGAAGTGATCAGTGGCTCTGGCCTGTTTGCTCCCCAGCTGTGAGCGCGCAGGCTGCGGACAGGCCGCGCCTGCCCGCCCGCGGGGGCACCGGCATACGGCAGACGGCCGTGCTGGCAGCAGACGGGCCGCGCCCGCTCACCGGAGCGCCGGGAGCGAGGGTCGCGCCGGTCGCGCCTGGCGGCGGATGGGCCGCGGAGCCAGTGCGAACCCCACGGGCCTAGGAAGAAAAGCCAAACAAGTCATCCTTCAGACTGCCTCAGCCAGCAAGAGCAGAAAAACCGGTTTGGCCACTTTGAAATCAAGAGACTTTTTAATTTGATTCTATTTTTTTAACAATTTTTAATTTTTTAAGTTTTATTGTTTTTATTCTCTTTTGATTTCTTTTTCCTCTCTTACCTCATTTCTTGTTTTATTCCTTCCTCCTTCCTGTCCTCCAATTTTATCTCTTCTTCCTGCCTTCGTCTGCCTTTTCTATTTTTTTTCTTTTTTAAATTTTTTCCTAAATACCTACAAGTGAGACAAAATCCTGGAACGGTGAAAAGACCAAAGTTGAACCCAAAGAAGGGGCATCACAACAGCTGGGACAGTGAGATAAATGTCACTCTGCTATTACAGAGAACCTGCAAGTTATTGCAAATTTGTATTATTATTATTTTTCCAGTGTTCCTACATCTTTTTTTTTTTTAACAATATTTTTATATCCCTCTTATTTTTGTATAGCCTGCTTTGCTAGGCTGGTTTTATTGTATGACCTGACAGCTTTCCCCTGATACCTCTTTCTATACCGTATTACTAATCTACTGTCCATTAACTCACCTGTGTCCTATCAGCATACTACTCAATGTTCGGTACTCCATATCCTTATTACCTAGATTTCATAGACTCTGCCATATGAATGTTGCCATAATATTATTGTAAATAACTGCTGTTCCATGCAAGTGTAATTACTTCACAACACCCCCCCCCCCAGATCGTAGCCCATTTCAAAGTTTCCTGAACTCTATTACTGTAGTGGTTAACTCTATTCTCTCACACACTACACCTATTTACTACCCTTTACTCTCACCTTACCCCAGAATCTGACCGCCCACAACCTCTCTGCTTTATAGATCCAACTCACAATCCTTCCTCCCCCAACAAGAGTCTTATCTTCTTTCCATCCTTTCTAAAAATCAGCTAGCTGGGTGGAAGACCACGGTTAACACTATACATAGTGAAAGGATCTCCTATATCTTCCCTACTTGCTACTACTGTAAATAGCATAGAATTCTCGGTTGCTGTCTTAAACCACTTTGCCCTCCCCTCCATCTGATGACAAAAAAGAATAGGTGGAGGAGGTGAACACCAGGATACCCACTGGAAGAGGAAACCCAACAACTAAGGAACCACTAACAGATAACAGCAGAAGGAGGTGAAGGAGGGAGTAGTAACCACACAAACCTCAATCCAGGGCTTATCTGGAAATACAACTAAACAGTAGAGACAGTACCCAATACAAACAACTGAACAAAATTTCTTTAAACCTTGTACACACAGAAGAACCAGCCTCAACACAACCTGCCCTCACCAGCACAACAAAATATAGAAGGTGGTGGACAGAGTGACCCACATTTAACCAGCTGGCGGGAAGGAAACACCAAAGAAAGACTCAACAACAATCAAAACCCAAAGGCAAACACAAAGCCAACTTAAACAACAGCCCAAGACCAGCGAGCTTGGGGGGTCAAGGAAACAGTACCACTGAAACTCACGGCTACTCTACTAAAGAAGTTCACATCATAAACCGAGGGAGCCAGAACAGATCAATATAAGAAGCTGAGGTGAACAAGAAGAGTCTCACAAACAATGGGAAGACAAAGAAATACTCCCCAAATGAAAGGAAAGGAGGAAGCCTCAAAAAGAATGCTAAATGAAACAGAGGCAATTCAACTATCAGATATTGAATTCAAAGCAGTGATTGTCAGGAAGCTCAATGAGCTCACAATGAGCTACGAGAAACTACAGGGAAGCTACAATGAACTCAATGAAAACTACATCAGCATAAAAAAGGAAATAGAAACTCTCAACAAAGGCCAAGAGGAAATGAAGAATACAATCTCTGAAATGAAGAACACAGTAGAAGGAATGAAAAGCAGGATCGATGAAGCAGAAGATCGGATCAGCGAGCTAGAGGACAAAATAGAAGAAAACACCCAGAAAGAGCAAGAAAGGGAAAAGAGGCTCAGAAAGAATGAAGAGGGATTAAGAGAAATGCAAGACAATATGAAACGTAATAATATCCGTATAATAGGGATACCAGAAGGAGAAGAAGAAGAACAAGGGATAGAAAACCTAGTTGAACAAGTGATGATGGAAAACTTCCCTAATTTGATGAGACAAAAAGTCACACAAATACAGGAAACACAGAGAGTCCCAATCAAGAGGAACCCAAGGAGGCCCACCTCAAGACACATCATAATTAAAATGGCAAAATTTCAAGACAAAGAGAGAATCTTAAAGGCAGCAAGGGAGAAGAAGGAAGTAACATACAAGGGGGCCCCAATAAGGCTAACAGCTGACTTCTCAATGGAAACACTCCAAGCCAGAAGAGAATGGCAAGAAATAATCCAAGTAATGAGAACCAGAGGCCTGCAACCACGACTACTTTACCCAGCAAGGCTCTCAATTAAGATAGAAGGCCAAATAAGAAGCTTCTCAGACAAAAGAAGTCTAAAAGAATACACCTCCACTAAACCAACTCTGCAAGAGATGCTGAAGGGACTGCTTTAAGGAAAGAAAGGGAAAGAGAGAGTGAGAGAGGATCACACGTACATAAAAGGCAATGAATAAGTACCTATCAATAATAACCTTAAACGTAAATGGACTAAACGCTCCAATCAAAAGACATAGAATAGCTGATTGGATAAGAAAACATGACCCACACATATGCTGTCTACAAGAGACCCACCTCAGGATAAAAGATCTGCACAGGTTGAAAGTGAAGGGCTGGAAACAAATTTTCCAAGCAAATGGACAGGAGAAAAAAGCCGGGGTAGCAATACTCATATCTGACAAAATAGACTTCCAAAGAAGATCCATAAAGAGAGACCCAGAAGGTCATTTCATAATACTCAAGGGAAGAATTCACCAAGAAGACATAAACATAGTAAATATATATGCACCCAACATAGGAGCACCCAAATACATAAAGAAAATCTTAGAGGACTTCAAGAAAGATATGGACAGCAACACAATTATTGTGGGGGATTTTAACACCCCTCTATCAAAAATGGACAGATCTTCCAAACAAAACATCAACAAAGATATTGTGGCATTGAACAATACCCTAGGCGAGCTGGGCTTTACTGATATTTACAGAACCCTCCATCCCAAAGAAGCTAAATACACATTTTTTTCAAATGTACATGGAACATTTTCAAAGATTGACCACATGATAGGACACAAAACAAGCCTCAACAATTTCAAAAAAATTGAAATCATACCAAGCAATTTCTCGGATTACAAGGGACTGAAACTAGAAACCAACCACAAGGAAAAAAACCCAAAACACTCAAATTCATGGAGATTAAACAGCATGCTATTAAACAATGAATGGGTCAAGAATGATATTAGGGAAGAAATCAAACGGTTTTTGGAAACAAATGAAAACGAACTCACAACAACCCAAAACTTATGGGACACAGCCAAGGCAGTCCTGAGAGGGAAGATCATAGCGATACAGGCCCACCTAAAAAAGTTAGAAACATTTCAAACAAACAACCTAACCCTACGTCTACAAGAACTCGAGGAACAACAACAAAGACAGCCCAGAGCAAGCAGAAGGAAGGAAATAACCAAGATCAGAGCAGAATTAAATGACATAGAGACTAAAAGCACAATTCTAAAGATCAATGAATCCAAGAGTTGGTTCTTTGAAAAGATAAACAAAATCGACAAGCCTTTAAGCAGACTCATCAAGAAAAAAAGAGAGAAAACCCAAATAAACACAATCAGAAATGAAAGAGGAGAGATTACAACAGATACCACAGAAATACAAAGGATTGTAACAAATTACTACAAAGAGCTGTATGCCAAGAAATTTGAAAACCTAGATGAAATGGACAAATTTCTAGAAAAATATAACCTTCCAAAACTCAATAAAATGGAAGCAGAAAGCCTCAACAAACCAATAACAGCAAAAGAAATCGAAGCAGTAATCCAAAAACTCCCAACACACAAAAGCCCTGGACCAGATGGTTTCACAGGAGAATTCTACAAAGCATTTAAGGAAGAACTAACCCCTATCCTTCACAGACTATTTCAAAAAATCCAAAAAGATGGAAGACTACCAAACTCTTTTTATGAGGCCAACATCATCTTAATCCCAAAACCAGATAAAGACACAACAAAGAAAGAAAACTTCAGGCCAATATCACTGATGAACATTGATGCTAAAATCCTCAACGAGATACTGGCAAACCGCATCCAACAGTACATTAAGAAGATCATACACCATGACCAAGTTGGATTCATCCCAGGTATGCAAGGATGGTACAATATACGCAAATCAGTAAATGTAATACATCACATAAACAAAAGCAAAGACAAAAACCACATGATCATATCGATAGATACAGAAAAAGCATTTGATAAGGTACAGCACCCATTTATGATAAAAACACTCAGTAAAGTGGGAATAGAGGGAGCATTCCTCAACATAATAAAGCCCATATATGAGAAACCTACAGCCAACATTATACTCAATGGGCAAAAATTAAAATCTTTTCCACTAAGAACAGGAACAAGACAAGGATGTCCACTTTCACCACTTGTATTCAATATAGTACTGGAGGTTCTAGCCACAGCAATCAGACAAGAAAAAGAAATAAAAGGAATCCAAATCGGAAAGGAGGAAACAAAACTGTCACTGTTTGCAGATGACATGATAGTGTACATAGAAAATCCTATAGACTCCACCAAAAAACTGCTTGACCTAATAAATGAATTTGGTAAAACAGCAGGATACAAAGTCCATATCCAGAAATCAAAGGCATTTCTGTACACCAACAATGAAACAGCAGAAGCAGAAATCAAGAAAAAAATCCCATTTGAAATAGCAAAAAGGAAAATAAAATACCTAGGAATAAACCTAACCAAAGAGGTAAAAGACCTGTATTCAGAAAACTACATAACACTGAGGAGAGAAATCAAGGAGGACACAAACAAATGGAAACATATACCGTGTTCATGGATTGGAAGAATTAATATCATTAAAATGTCCATACTACCAAAAGCAATTTACACATTCAATGCAATACCTATTAAAGTACCAATGGCATATTTCACAGACATAGAACAAACACTTCAACAATTTATATGGAACCATAAACGACCCCGAATAGCTGCTGCAATTTTGAGAAAGAAGAGTAAAGTAGGAGGAATCACAATACCTGACATTAAACTATACTACAAGGCCACTGTAATCAAAACAGCCTGGTACTGGCATAAAAACAGGCACATGGACCAATGGAACAGAACAGAGAGCCCAGAAATAAACCCAAGCCTCTACGGTCAATTAATATTCGACAAAGGAAGCAGCAACATAAAATGGAATAAAAATAGCCTCTTCAACAAATGGTGTTGGGAGAACTGGACAGCTACGTGCAAAAAAATGAAACTCGAGCACCAACTTACACCTTATACAAAAATAGATTCAAGGTGGATAAAAGACTTAAATATAAAGCATGACACCATTAAAGTCCTAGAAGAGAATGTAGGTAGGAAAATCTCAGATATTTCACGCAGAAACTTTTTTACTGACTTGTCTCCTAGAGCAAGGGACATAAAGGAAAGAATAAACAAATGGGACCTCATCAAAATTAAAAGCTTTTGCACAGCTAAGGAAAACAGTATCAAAATAAAAAGAGAACCAACTGTATGGGAAAACATATTTGCTAATGATACCTCAGACAAGGGTTTAATCTCCAAAATATATAAAGAACTTACGCGACTCCACTCTAAGAAGACAAGTAACCCAATTAAAAATTGGGCAAAGGACTTGAACAGACAATTCTCCAAGGAGGACATACAGAAAATCCAAAGACACATGAAGCGATGTTCAATATCGCTAGCCATCAGAGAGATGCAGATTAAAACCACAATGAGATACCACTTCACACCAGTCAGAATGGCCATCATAAACAAAGCAACAAACAACAAGTGTTGGAGAGGTTGTGGAGAAACGGGGTCCCTAGTGCACTGTTGGTGGGACTGCAGACTGGTACAACCATTATGGAAAGCAGTTTGGAACTCCCTCAGAAAACTAAAAATGGATCTGCCTTTTGACCCAGCAATTCCATTGCTGGGACTCTATCCTAAGAACACTAAAACACCAATACAAAAGAACCTTTGCACCCCGATGTTCATAGCAGCACAATTTACAATAGCTAGGTGCTGGAAGCAACCTAGATGCCCATCAGTAAATGAATGGATCAAAAAACTATGGTACATTTACACAATGGAATTCTATACAGCAGAAAGAAAGAAGGAGCTCATACCCTTTGCAACAGCATGGATGGAGCTGGAAAGCATTATGCTAAGTGAAACAAGCCAGGCAGTGAAAGACAAATACCACATGATATCACCTTTAACAGGAATCTAAACAACAAAACAAAACAAAACAAAAAACTAGCAAAATATAACCAAAGACACTGAAATAGGGGATAGTCTGACAGTGGCCAGAGGGGAGAGAAGAGGGAATTTCAGGGGGGAATGGGTAGGGATTACAGGAACAAATTTGGAGGACACATGGACAAAAACTAAGGGTGGGGGGTAATGGGGGGAAGGGGGGAGGGTTGGGTGGAGGGGCTGGAACGGGAGTAGGGGGGAGAAAACTGTACTTGAACAATGATTGAAATAAAAAATAAAAAATAAAAAAATAATAATTTCAAAAAAAAAAAAAGACTTTACACAACTATTGTCTCAGAAAAAAAAATATTAGCTACTGAAATACATACCTTGAAACTTGAAAAATGTGCATAAAAGAACTGAGAATGATGCCCTAGCTGGTATGGCTCAGTGGACTGAGTGTGGGCCAGTGAACCAATTCCCAGTCAGGGCACATGCCTGGGTTGTGGGCCAGGTGCCACTGGGGGCATGCAAGAGGCAACCACACATTGATGCTTCTCTCTGTCTCTTTCTTCCTTCCTTCTCCTTTCTCTAAAAATAAATAAATAAAATATTTTTTAAAGAACTGAGAAGGAAAGTGATGTCACCAAAAATTGATATCTGCCACTTTAATTCAGAAGACAACGTTTAAGGGGAAGAATATATATAAAATTCATTGAAGTAACATGGCAAAGATACCATCATGAACCATTTCCAAAGAATTAAAAGACCAATGTTCATTTTGTGTTATGAAAATGTTTTCATGTTATGCTTCATAATTAGGTCACATGTGAGGCCACACCAGGAGTCAAAGATAATTCAGGAAGTTGATTAGAAAATGCATCTGTCAGCCATCTTGCTCTCGGCTCACCTGAGGCTGACACTTGCAGCAGCCATGCACATGGAGGCAATAGAATGATTTGTGTTAAAATGCAATTAGCGTTGTCAGTCCAATGCCAAAACTTGGTCTTGGCTAAAGTGGACATTTTTCTCCAGAACATTCACCACCCAATTCCATGTCGATTATGTTTGTTTTATGTGAATATTTAGTTTTCTGTTTTCAATTGGAAAATTCTTATGGGAGAAACTTTTTACTACAGAAGGTAATAAAAATACCACACAAACAAAATATATGAATAAAATTTACAGAAATCCCACTTAAACAGCAGCATTATTTTTCCCCGGTAAAATAAAACATCTTTTTTTAAAATCTCAGATATTAGATTGTAGATTTTTCAGTTATTAATGTCCCTGTTTAAATGGCATTTCCAAGTCATGATGTACTCCCCAACATCTTTACCTTCCTGAAATTAACTATTTCCACTCTTTTTTCACTCAAATATAAATATAATCTTTCCTACTTTGCAAAATTTTTCAAGAATATTTTTGTCCATGTATATGAGTTTGTAGAGAAAGTATCCATCCAAGTACTGAGAAAAATAGACATTAAGAAGGTACAAAATACAAGAAACATTGTGCATAGGACAATGGGGCCTCAGGCCCCTTCAAAGTAGGCACTTTGGGACCTCACACAGTTCTCACATTTTCAGTCAGCTCCATTGTCATATTTTCCTGAACCTCATCTACTGTCTGAAATCTCTTCTCTTTCAAAGATGATTTTAGTTTTCAGAAAAGCCAGAAGTCCCAGGGCACCAAATCTAGATTATAGGGTACCTGAGTCACCTGGGTGATTTGATGTTTTACCTAAAAACTCTATAGAAGACATGATGCATGAGCAGATATGCTGCTGTGATAAAGCTGCCAATCACCAGTTGCCCATAGCTGCGACCTCCTGAATCATCTTGATGGTTTCCACAGAAGCATGTTCAAGCTTAATGCAAAATTTGATACAGATTCACTGGTCTACTCAGTCATTTTGAATGTGGCGGCTACTAAGTACACATGCTCACTCAACAGCATCTGTCACCCCTACTGACTCGTACAGTGAAGTTGTCATTGTTCACACCTGCACATTCCAGTCCTTTCTCCTTGGCTGCAGGTTACTTTGATTTCATGTAGAGTTCACGTTATATTAACAATGGCTGGACTCTTTCTGGACAAATCTCGTATAACAATAATAATTAAAGAGAAAATCTGTTTGGGTGTATAATAATTTGACAGTTTCATTTCACTATATTGTCATCGCCATATCCATTGATCTAACCTTATAAGGTTATTAGGAAAGAATTTTTATTAATGAAAAATTTTATTGTATTTTATACCATAGAAAGTTAATACGAAGAAATTATAGGATGTTAAAAGCTTAAAAAACATTAATTTCTTGGCACAAAATAAAAGTAATAAGATGCCACAGTTATGTATGTACACATTCACATACATTGATTGGTTAAAGCTTGGTAGCCAGTAAAAATAAGTGGGGCTATAAAATAAAAGCCATAGGCAACAAATGTAAGCAGAAGAGAATGAGACAAGAAGTATAATAGTTTGCTATAAAATAAAAGGGAAATAAAATTAATGATGAGTTTTTAGTAGTCAAGATACTGAATTAATATTTTAAACTTGTCTTGAATGGAAAAAAAGAGAAAAAGGAATCTAAACATTTGGAGAGTGGAGACCAGAGTAATTGCATTTTAAAAAATCTATTAAGAAAATAGAATATACCTAAAGTTGAATATGTAAAATCATAAAGTTCAGGTATAATTTTTAACAAAGTAGTAAAATAATTATAAGTGCCTAAGAATGTCTTAGAAAGTCATATAGCAAAAGAGTCATAGCTTTAGCTTCAAGGGAGCTAAGTAACTAAACCCAAGAAATTATTGCTTGAATAAATCTAGTCCTAATAGATCCCTCAGAAATTTAAAAATTTATTTAAGAGAAAAAAATAAAACACTTTTGCCTAACTGGAAATAATACAGTGGGAGATTTCTTTGCAGGAAGATATACAATTATTTTGTTTTTTGAAATAAATCTCTTACTATAT
This sequence comes from Phyllostomus discolor, assembly GCF_004126475.2. Lineage (NCBI taxonomy): Eukaryota > Metazoa > Chordata > Mammalia > Chiroptera > Phyllostomidae > Phyllostomus > Phyllostomus discolor. Next base: position 37,418,488 of record NC_040913.2, on the reverse strand, counting down.
ACTTATAACAAAGCAAACATATGCAAAAATACAATGAAATGCTTTCAACATACAGCCACAGATATTGAAAATCTAGAATGAGAAGTTATTTTATGCAAACATTAAGCATAAAAAACAGAAAAAGTGACTTCAATAAAATAGTATCAGATATAAATAAAATCATTTTATATTAGCAAGAGTCATGTCATCAAAAATATAGTGTGAAATGTACATTAAGAACATAAATAAAAATGGGAAGGTAGAATGTAGGGAAAAAGTTTGAAAAGATTATTTCTGTGCCTCAAGTTTTAAAAATGTCTACTTAATAAAACCCTTAAGTACAAATAATGAGATGAAAAATTGATGATTTTTGTTAAACCAAATTTAAAGGATATTCTTAATAAAGAAAAACATGGACAGAGAAACAGAAAAATGGCAATTTGAAAAGCATTTAGATTATATAAAATAAATACATTAATTAGATTAGAATAAAAAGAAATGTCTACAAATTATATATATAATTATATATATCTAAGTATATATAAAAATCTATAAATATATAAATATTATAAAAATATCTAATACTATATAAATATCTAAAAATATAATTATATATATCTCCTAGTAGAACAGCTGGCAAATACATGAATAGCCCATTCAGAGAAAAGGAAACTCAAAATCTGATCAATAAATAATACTATTCAAATCTATAGTTACAGAGCTGCAATTTGCAAAATAATATGTTAACATGTTACTAGCTTTCAATTAGGAAAAACTGGAATATGCTAAGTTTTGGTATCAGCTGTGTGAAGGGAAGAATGATGAAGAACTACAGTGGAGAATGTAAAGGAATGAAGCCATTGTAGTTAAATAGATTGGTACTCAAGAAAGTATAGGTAACAATCCTGCTTCTTAAATATGTCAATTTACAAAACAATTCTCACACATGTATTGATTGAAGATGTTTACCACAAAATTGCTAGCAGTTATGAGAGGTTGAAGGCCACCCAGAAATCCCTGTTTGGGGAAAGAGGAAAACAGTGGTGGGTACCACCACTGCATGCAATCTAGCAATTAGATGCAAACAGTTTCAAACGTTCACACACAGTTGTGCACATACACACACACAACATAAACACACACACTCCGACATGGATATTCCCTAAAGACATTATTTAAATAAAAAATGTTAGGTTCTATTTAAAAATACTATTTACATAAATTAGAAATAAATGAACATGTACAGAGAGAAGTAGAATTAAAGACTTAGTAGCAGACATTTAAGGTGGCTGCTTCTCACAGAGTTTATTTGTCCTATAAGCAGGAGGCAAGGCCATCTGCTGAGAATTACACAGGTAAAGGAGTGTGGAGAATAGAAAAGTTTGACTACAGAAACTAGACAAAACAAATGTGATAATAAAATTTCCAGCAGTATTGAGGTCCAGCTGAGGTCAGTGACTGTGAATATATATTGCCAACAATCTCCTCGGTATGTGATTTTTGTTTTCTCCCTGACTGTTTTTAGCTGCCCAGTAGGAGGCTTGGAGAAGGCTGATAGTGAATCAGTCATAAGAGGAAAGTAACAAATTCATTCATTTATTCAGGTAAATAGACCAATTTTTTTTGTTAAAATTATCAGGGTGGCATTTACTTCATACTGACATGCTGCTCCTAGTGGACAGCATAAAATGAGCCATGCTTTAAAAATGGCAGAGTTTGGAACAGATGCATTTAAAGAAGGCTAACATACGTTTGGCAATCTGATCAAAAATGTGATTTCAGGTAGTTACCTTGAAAAACTTTGCTTTAAAATGAAAGAATTGCTATGTAAATCAGGAGGGATGGCTTCTAATACTGACACTGTCACTAGTGAACTTTGTGAATTGAGCCACTACTCCTTCGAACATCAGTTCCATCACCTTGCGAAGGAAATGATCAGATTATTGGTCTTCATAAGTCTCCCACTGCAGACCTACTAGAGAAAGTGAATCTAGCTGAGTTCTCTCAAATTATCAACAAATTCTTAGACAGATTCTTAGAAAAATTCTTAAACTCTGCTAAAATCGCTTAATTATTTTATATGAAAACACCATAATGGAATATAAAAATATTTTATTTTCAATAGCAATCTCAAGAGCTATTAAGCCAGAGAATTTAGAATGCATTCTCTGTATCTTCCTTCCTATACTCAGAAGAATTTAAAATTAGATTCTAGTGGTCAGCAGAGGATATAACTGCACCCATTATTGTAAAGAAAATGAAAATGAAAATGAAAATGTTAACAGAGAGTTTACATTTGTTTTCTGATTTCTTTATCTGAATCAGAACTCTATAGAAGTTATGTAGTTAAGAATAGATTCCTTACATGCTATTTGAATGTAAAGGTTGCCTATGGTCTCTCCTGCTGATCCACTTTACCCAAAACATTTTGACCCTGAAAAACAAAAACAACTACAACATTGTTTCAGGAGCTCATTCTCCCAAAAATTAAAGTAGAATTTAAACAAATTATGATTTTTCTTCCTGAAAATAATTCGGAAAGGCATACAATGAAGTAAATAAATGTTTCATGCTCAGCAGTGTGCCTCACATATAAGAGATGCATTTAGGAAGTAACAAATCTAGTGTCTTTACTACCAAAATTTATAGTAACTTCATTTGTTTCTTCCTTACACCACAATTAAGTCATCACAAGAAAGCAACTTTTTCAACCCATGTGCTGCAAGAATTTTAAAACATGCAATACCTGACTATTTAGTCAGAGTCACTGATGTCTTTACCCTTAGACTGTCAAATAAAACAAAGACAACAGCCAACACAACAACAGCTGTCTAGTGTGAATGCCCTGTCTTGAACCACAAACATATAGGCCATGTAATAGAGTTGTATGTTATTGGTTACATGGCATAAGGCTGCATCTGATTGGTAATTCTTGGCACCAAAATTCCTCCCATACAAGTACTGACCAGGCCAGACCCTACTTAACTTCTGAAAGCAGATGAGATCAGATGCATTCAGGGTGGTATGGCCATGGGTGGTACCAGAAATTCTATACACAAGTATGTACACTTGATTTTTTTAAAAAGTCACTTTGGAGTAAAAAGGGTAGGCAATTGCTACTACTATTATTTTTGTAAATCATTCAAAATTATATCTATGTTTTTGTCATATCAACAAAATATATTAGGTAATTTTTGGTGTGCCACAGAATTTTAGTAATTACTTTATGTCTGCCATGAGATTAAAAAGGTTGAAAATCACTACTACAAGATATGAGAAAAGATATAGGTGCTAAATACTCCAATTATTTTAAAAGGATTACAGCCTATACTATTTATTTTTTGTGAAAGATAAAAATAATGTATAATATGAAGAAAAATCTCCTGATAAAAGTGAAATTATGACTTGATTTTTGATTTTTTAAGTGACTTAGGAAACATGGTAACAAAAGATACAAGATGCTAAAATTGTATTTATCAAACTCATCCAGCAGCTGGCAAATGGGTTAATGTCTAATCTTCCTACTAAAGAATATATATATTCACATAAATCATACATATATGTGAATATATACAAGGCTGGTATGGTTTCAGATAACTAAAGAATGCTACATACTCTGATATAATATTTATTCTTATCTTTATAAAGATAATAATCATGATTGTATTGTTTATGGGAAGTTTAAGGTATCATCATTCTGATTACTGGGCAGATCATCTTGACCCTTCAAATTTATTATTATGTGTTGAAAAATTGGTACATATTATTTTGCTTTTGTAACAGCAAATTCAACTTGAGTAAAAGTTGAGATTTTATTGTTCTTACAGTTGTTTCCCCATTTTCTTTTACATAAATCACACATTGTCATTTTATGAACAGAAATGTGTTGTTTTTAATACTTTATTACTTATTTTTTATAGATTTTTAGAGATATTTGTTCAAAATCTGGATGTCAGATTTAATATGCCCATTTATTTTAGTATTCAATTATATTGAAGTTAAATTCTCAGTAGAAGAATTTAGACTGTTTCAACTAGCATGCCACTGATTGCAATACTTTAAAATGCAGAGATTTTCCTGTTTTTTAGGGTAACATATAGTAAGAGAACAGAGCAATACTTAAAAACTCTGTGCCCTTAATGTGTCATCAAATGTTCTGACCAATTTTTAAGAGGCTACTCTTCCATGAACAAATGGTTGGTTATATGTGAACTCATCTAAGATAGCCAGATGTCTGTCTTATAGTAATTCTTTTTAAAAAATACTTTACTGATGATGCTATTAGAGTTGTCCTGATTTCCCCCCTTTGCCCCCCTTGTACTCAGCACCCCTCAATCCCCCAGGCAATCCCTCCACCATTGTTCATGTCCATGGGTCATGCATATATGTTCTTCAGCTACTCCATTTTTTTATACTGTACTTTACATCATCAGGGCTATTCTGTAATTACCTATTTGTGTTTCTTAATCTGCTTACCCCTTCACCCATTCCCTCACACACCCTTCCCATCTGGCAACCATCAAAACACTCTGTATCCATGATTCTGTCTCTGTTCTTCTTGTTTGCTTTTTAGATTCAATTGCTGATAAGATTCATATTTTTTTTGCTATAAAATTGTTCATAGTTGTGATCTTTTTCTTAAATAAGTCCATTTAACATTTCATATAATAATGGTTTGGTGATGATGAACTCTAATTTTTTCTTGTCTGTGAAGCTCTTTACCTGCCCTTCAATTCTAAATGATATCGTTGTTGGGTAGAGCAATCTTGGTTGTAGGTCCCTGCTTTCATGACTTTCAATATTTCTTATCAATCCTTCTAACCTAAAAAGTTTCTTTTGAGATATCAGCTGACAGTCTTATGGGGGTCTTATTACCTCCCCTGTAGGTAATTAACTGCTTTTCTCTTCCTGCCTTTTATTTATTTATCTATTTATCTCTATTTATCTTCAAACTTTGGCATTTTAATGATGTCTTGGAGTGGGTCTCCTTGCACCTCTGTTGTTTGGGACTCTTTGTGCTTACTGGACTTGTATGTCTATTTCCTTCACCAAATTAGGGAAGGTTTCTTTCACTATTTTTTCACATAGGTTTCCAATTGTTTCTTTTTCTCTTCTCCTTCTGGCACCCTTATGATAGGAATGTGGGACCTCTTGAAGTTGCCCCAGAAGCTATTATATCATCCTCATTTTTTGGATTCTTTATTCTTCTTCTTATTGTAATTGTCTGTTTTTTGTTGTTTTTTTTTTTTTTTTTGCTTCTTTATATTCCAAATCATTGGTTTTATTCTCAGCTTCAACTACTCTACTATTGTTCCCCTGTAAATTGTTCTTTATTTCAACTAGTGAATCTTTTGTTTCTGACTGAATCATTTTTACGCTGTTGAGGTCCTCACTAAGTTTGAACATTCTATTAGCAGTATTTTGAACTCTGCCTCTGATGAATTATCTCTATTTCATTTAGCTCTTTTTCTGGAGTTTTGATCTGTTCTTTCATTCAAGCCATGTTTCTTAGTCTCCTTGTTTTGACAGCCACCCTGTGTTTGTTTCTATGTATTATGGAGAGCTGCTTTGACTCTGTGTCTTGGTAGTGTGGCCTAATGTAGTAGGTGTCTTGTAGGGTCCAGAGGCACACTCTCTCTTATCACCAAGCCAAGCTGGGTACTTACTCAAAGTGTACCCTCTATGCGGGCTGAGTACACCTTCCTGTTGTAGTTGAGCCTTGTTTGCTGTTGGCAAATCAATAGGAGGGGTTTACCCAGGTCAGTCAGCTGTGAAGTTTGGCTGTGACCACTTACCATAGACCTTCACCCTCCATGAAGGATCAGCTGTGCAGGGTGCTGGTGCTCTGATGTGCACCAGCCCTGGGTGCACTGGCCCTGGGGTTTCCTGGGCAGTGAAGGCCAAGGTTAGTTCCCACCTGTATTTCACCTGGGGCCACCCTGCCTGAGCTATAAAGCAGGCAGGGTGCTACTATTTGTGCTGGGCTTGGAGATTCCCAGGCAAAGTCAGGCTGTGAGTCTCTGCTGGCTGCTGCTAGTGTCTGGCCTGGGGCTTTCTGAGGCCAGCTATTGCTTATTAGATAGGATTTAGGAAGTTGTGCAGCATGACCCAAGACTAGCCATTCATACAGAAAAGCAGCTTGGGTACACCTGTAAATTTTGTGGGGAGACTCTGGGGATATCCCAGATGGGTCCAACAGTGTTAGCCAGGTTGGTGGAGACTCACATATGGCACCAGTTTACTGGCTCTGTGGAGGGAAAGTCTAGAAAAGGGACAATGGCCTCTGTTAGCCTTAATGCCAGACACTTCAGATCTCCCTATGTGCCATTTGTGCCTTTCAAGTTGCTACCCTGGTGCTAGAGCTAAGAGAGAGCGAATCTGAGTAAGTGAGTCCATGTGCGGGTTCTTTAAGAGGGACTGCTTGGGGTTCCAGCAGTTTCTTCAACCAACTCAAACCTGTTGTTTTTTTGCAACCAGAAGTTCTGGGGATTTATTTCCTGGCACTGGAACCCTGGGCTGGAGGGCCTGTTATGGGGCAGGGACTCCTTGCTCCTGAGATATACCTCCCAAATTTTTATCTACCACACATGGGTGAGGGGTCAGCCTGTTCTGCATCTGTGCCTCTCATACCAACCTTGATGAATGTGGTTTCTTCAATTCCACAGTTGTCAGACTTCATTCAACTCTATTTCTGACAGTTCTGAGTGATTCTTCATCATTACCCTTAACTGTCATAGATTAAATAAGAGGAAAAATATTGAGGTGTTACTTTATATTTCAAAGTCATAATATCAAATTAATGATTTTGATAGTAGTGACAAGAGCAGATACTGATGATGCACCTAGAAAAGTTTATTTGAAAGAGACTGTTTCATAGATTGTTTTGTTATTTGGTCCCCAAAGTTTCCTAATGTGGGAGATGAAAAATGCCAGAGGCTCTAGTACTTTACTCCTCCTATTTTAATTTTTGTAACTTTTGTAGGAAGCTTTATATATTTAAATCTTCCAAAAACAATTTACAATTATATTCAGGTAAGGCTAATGGTTTCTTCTATTTTTATTATGAATGACCAATTATCCCAGATAGTAAAACTGACATACATGTTTTCCTTTCATTTCCTTTTATTTTATTTTTAATTTGACTTTTATTTGTTAATCACATATAAACAGAAATAGCAGTACTTTTGATTCCCTTTAACAACTTTTACTCCTATCCTAGCCCACCCCCCAGCCCTCCCAACCTCCCTCTCATTTCCACCCCCCTAGTTTTAATCCATGTGTCCTTTATACTTGTTCCTGTAAACCCCTCCACTTTTCCCCTGAAATTCCCTCCTCTCTTTCCTCCAGTCACTGTCAGCCTGTTCTCTATTTCAGTGTCCCTTTAACATTTTAAACACAGATAGAAAACCTGGAAGTAATTCATTTTCTTTTCTTTTCTTTTCTTTTCTTTTCTTTTCTTTTCTTTTCTTTTCTTTTTTCTTTTTTCTTGATTGTCTTTTCAAAAGGGATGACCTAAAATTGATGATGCTACTGTTTTCAAAGCTAGAATAAATAGAATAGCCAATTAAAAAAAAACATAGTGCTAAAATATGGTGCATTACTCCTGTCATCTTCTCTGAGAATTTGTCTACATCATGAGCACAGGTATACCCAATGCTTCTGTGAACTATTAAGAACCTTCAGAATGATCTTGAATATGGTGGCAGAGTGCTAAGGAACATACTAGTTTATTTTAATAAATATTTTAAAATTTTCTAAGTATTCTAGAACTCATTATTTCATTTACTTCTAAGTAAAATCATGAGAAATTAACAGGATATATATATATATATATATATGTTATATATATAACATTTCTTTTTAAAGATGACAAAAACAGTCTCAGTAAGGTGAATTGAATTGCTGGCTTCTAATTGACAGGGACTGGGTCAGAAAAGGGTTTTTTTTACAATAATTGCACCCCTTTTCCCATATTTATCAGCATAAAACCATATGCATGGTTTTTAATTTATTTCATATGGCTCCATTCATCTGGTGAATAAAGGTTATTGAAATGTTGGAGATGTGCATTTGCAACAAAGGAAAATAAAGTTTCTTCAACAGAAATGCAAAGGAAAATTGCATTTCTTCATGTTGTTGTCTGATATCCTTTATATTTTGCTCCATTTATTATTAAATACTACCATTGCCTTATATGTAGATCAATTAAGCAATTAATGTGTCAATTCATAATTATTTTATCAATCATCTTCTATATGTTAAGCAAATATATGTGCCATAGTGACTAAGAAAGAAAGACTTTATAAAACCCTCATTCACAATGAACTTGACATAGGCTATTGTATAAGAAATACCACTAAAATTTTACTAAAAAACTAAAATAAATTTTAATGTAAACACATTATATATGTAGTTCTATCAGTGAATACTATAAAAATTCTGATGAAGAAAAAGCTACCATTCCTTGTGGGTAGGTGATGGACTCCTAAAATTTCCACAGAGAGGAGGAAATTAAATTATCATGTGAGTATCAAGAGCATAGATATGTAATTTTTAAGTATCATGTGATTCTTTGACCTATGCAGATGTAATATAATTTTCTTGTTGGGATAGTCTATGAAGACACATTAGGAAAAAGGAACTTCATTTGGAAAGCATTTTGCCTAACAGTTAGAAGAGTCATATTTATTACTATAATAAGTGAAGAAGTGATAGTTAAGACCTCATTAAAATATATATTATTCTAATTATTTAATTTTTAGTCCATACTGATAAATTTGGTTTAGTGTAATTTTGTCTTCTCTGGCCATAGACTTTGACACTTGATAAATATTAATGGAATAAAGGAAAGTTTGTACTTGAAAGAAAAAGATCATCAGAGTGTTAAAGTTGATGCAAGCATTATATTAATTTGTCAAATTGCAGACTTATAAAACAATATTTTAGAAGAAATCACAAAAGACAAATATTTCAAAATTTACTTTTTTAAAGATTTTATTTATTTATTTTTAGAGAGGGAAGGGAGGAAGAAAGAGAGAGAGAGAGAAACATCAATGTGCGGTTGCTGGGGGCCGTGGCCTGCAACCCAAGTATGTGGCCTGATTGGGAATCGAACCTGTGACACTTTGGTTCACAGCCCGCACTCAATCCACTGAGCTACGCAAGCCAGGGAATATTTTTTAAAAAGAAGATATTATATCCAGAAAAGTGAAATTTCTTCCCAAAAATTACACAAAAAAACAAGAATTCCTTTCTAAATTTGAACGTTCATTAAAAATTCAGGAAGATTTTTTTCAAAACCTGAATTTTTAAAACCATGAATTTATTTGCTATTAAACAATGTTAAAGGTGCCAAATACTTGAGACACTTAAAAATTTCAATTCCATTACTTTATATATTCAGAATATCTATTAAGTCAATTATAAATATAAATAGATAAATAGTAAAATCTTTGTAAATTATATCCACAAATATCAACTATTTAATATAAGATACATGAAAATAAATATACACATATAAACACATACACAAATGTGCAATGAAAAATAAGCATGATAGTTATTCCATTTATTTTGAAAATTCTCTTTTAGTAACTATGTACTGAATACACGTTTTCGGAACAGAAGGAGATAACATTCTGTCCCTTAGTATCTAACTTTACTATCTGGGAGTGACTTAGGTACTCAGGTGTCTTGACTTACTATATCTCTGTCAGTGAGAGGCAAAGCCACAAAAAACTCTCACAAATGCACCCTGTTCTCAAGAAGAAAATGAACTGATTTTATTCTTTCACCAGGGATATATGTGCTAGATATGTATAATGGTCACAGGTGGTCTGATCTGATCTTTTCCTATTTTAGCTGAGAAATAGCTTTTCACACTTAGGATAGTTTACTTCTCTTTAGCTCTTAAAATGAAATATCCTTGCATTTGTGACCGAAATGAACTCAACTTCTTTTTATCTTGATAAAATCTCTCCATAGATAGAACTTGGAAAAAAGTTTAATATTTAGAGGATAAGAAATATCCTTTATAATATACACAGAAAAAACTTATGTGCACATGTGGTAATTTTATTATTTTTTTGCTATTAATTTAATTTTTAACTTTTATTTTCACATGAAATATTCTATTTTGTACAAAATTTTCATTGAAGTAAAATTATTTTGATATGCCTTATGTCAAAAATGGTTTTAGTTTTATAATCTTTGGTTGGACTATTAATTCAAACTTATTGTTGGAATATGAATTGAAATGGTCCATAAAAAACAATTAAGGGCATTCCAAGCAAAGGTGAAATACAGAAGACCAGGTCATGGCTCTGGAAACAGAGTAACTAGATGTATGGTCAGACACTTTCTATTTATTAGATAATACTGTTGGATTTAAGAAAAAGTAAAGACTCTTATAAAACCATATTAAATTCAACTGACTTTTTTGTGCCTGAGTAGGAAAACAAAAAAGAAAGCAGTTATCCCTTAGCATTCTGACAAGAATTACAACCATGTTGGGATTAACTGTTTCTTTGAGTCATTGAATCTGCTCTATTGTGGCTTTCCACTACTGATAAACTAATTGCAGGAAAGATATCCTAAGGCTGAACTAAGAGATCACTAACATCTCTGAATCAGTAAGTTTTGAGAAATAAATTTCACTGGGAAAAATTATATTTATTCTTTCTAGTTAGAAGAAAACAATGAAAAAATAGGAGTTTAAAAAAGACACATATTCCAATACTTCTCTCTAACACCTCTTTTATATTTGCTCAATCTCTTTCAACTTGCAGGATTCTTTCAGTCCCCTTGTTTAATTATTTCCAAATCAATCCATAGTAATGCATGTAAAAGGTACATATGGTAATATATACACAGTGTTAGAATGGTAAATTTTGTACATTTTCCTACAAAAATAATAGTTTTTTTAAATGAATGTTTTAAGTACTTCTAAAGTATATTTAGTATTCAAATGAGTTATAGATGAAAAAACAATCTCCACTTGTTTGATGATATTCTAATAAAAAATTTAAATTACACACTGAAATGCATATTATTTAAAAATACCTAGTGATGTTACTGTGAAGATTTTGCTCAGGCAATGTTATTAATTTTTTAAGATTATATTTATCATTTTCTTCTAGAGTTCTGAACCATGCATTTCTCTTAAAGCTGTTTGATGCTGTTCATGTTTCATGATCATAAAAACCTCAGATTTTTAAAATATGTAATTTAGTTCTCACCAGGGACACTTGACATAAAACATAAATGCCTTCTAGAATGACAGACAGGTTGTGAATATTGAGTCACACATATACTGATATTTACTGGTGCCACAGCACAATGCTCACTCATTTAACTTGTAGTTCAGCACCTTTGGAAACATTAATAAATTATATTTTTCCAAATAACCCACCCCACAGCTCATGCCTCTTAGTGTTTTCTTCATAAGCTTTAGTTTATATTTCCATGTGTTCTCCTTCAACTGATTATTTCTTTATTATTTTAAAATATATTGAATAGTTCTTGATTTCTTTACTTTTTCATTTATAATATTAACTTCCACTAAGAATCCCCATTTTATGAATTCTATTAAAGTCTTTCCTGGCTGGTGTAGCTCAGTGGATTGAGCACAAGCCTGTGAACCAAAGCATTGCCAGTTTGATTCCCAATCGAGGCACATGCCTTGGTTGTGGGCCAGGTCCTCGGTAGGGCACGTGCAAGAGGCAACCACACATTGATGTTTCTCTCCTTCTCTTCCCTCTTTCCTCCCCCTCTCTCTAAAAAATTAAAAAATACCTTTAAAAACTATATATAACCTTATTAAAACTCCTCTCATGTTTTCTTTCAGGTCATTAATAACAAAGATATGTATTTGAACCTTGCATCAGGAAGTTGATACTCACTTTGATGTTTATCATATAGATTTTCTTATGGTCTGTTATTTGATAGTCCGTGACAACAGTACAGAAATGGATTTACATTATATTTTTATTTGATATTCATAAATTCATATGGCACAGTTATATAATACATTCTAAAACACTTTGATGAAATTAAAACAAGTGTTAACCTTCTGAATACTGATAACTACTTTAATTTACAAATAAATTTTGTTCTTAAACATATTTGAGTCATTATACATGACTCATTTGCCCTGCTAGGGATTAATTATATGTAGATTGATAACCTATAGTACATCTTGTTTATGTAACTAGACACTGCATGTACTTAGTCTTACATGTACACATGCTGTGAGGCACCTAGTGTCGTAGAAATTTTGGTGTGGAATTTTGATATGGAGCAGACAGACCTGACTCCTGTGCTGCTTTATCGTATCTGAACCATGATAACTTATCTAGCTGTGACTCTTTGATACAAACTCTAACTCAGGGGTAAATGTTTAAAAAATTGACAGCCATGATCATGACAAAACAATGTCCTAGAGTAACTAATAATTTCCCATATTTTCCTATCTATATTTTGTTTTGTTTTATATCTCTCTACTTAACACTGTCATAATTCATGAGAGAAGATAACTTAATAGAAAGTAAATTAAATGACACACTGAGAAATTAATTATAATATTCTTACAGTTGAATAACAAAAAGGATTGATATGTATCCTGTTCAATTTATTGATTTTTTAATACTTAGTGTATGGTCTATGTTGGTGAATATCCCATGTGCAATTGATAAAAATGTGTACTCTCCTGTTGTTGAATGCATTATGTTATGACTATTTGGTCAAATTAATTAATGTTTTATTTTAGTCGTTCTATATTCTTTTACTGAATTTTTATAGATATGTTCTATATTTTACTAAAAGGAAAGTTAATGTCTAGTGATATAATCGTGGATTTGTCTATTTCTTTAAATTTTATTTATTTAATTGTATACTGAAACTTTTTTTTTAAGATTGTGTTTTCAGAGAGTGGGGAAAGGAGGGAGAAAGACAGGGAGAAAAACATCAATATGAGAGAGAAACATAAATCACTTGCCACTCATACTCGCCCTGACAAGGGACTGAATCTGCTTTCTACCCAGGCATGTGCCCTGATAGGGAATCAAATCCACAACGTTTTGCTCTGCAGAATGATGTCCAACCAACTGAACCACACTGGTCCAGGCTGAAACTCTCTTCTTAAGTGCCTGCATATTAGAACTATTATATCTTGTTGGAAAATTAACTCTTTTACCATTATGTAACACCATTTTTTATCCCTGGTAATAGTCCTTATTTTGATGGCTACTTTGACATTCACTGTTTTTTAGTTAGTAGTCCACCCTTCTTCTTTTTTTTTTTTTAAGATTTCATTTATTTTTTTTTTAGGGAGGGAAGGGAGGGAGAGAGAGAGAGAGAGAGAGAGAGAGAGAGAGAGAGAGAGAGAGAGAGAGAGAGAGAGAGAGACATCAGTGTGCGGTTGCTGGGGGTTATGGCCTGCAACCCAGGAATGTACCCTGGCTGGGAATCAAACCTGGGACACTGGTTCCCAGCCTGCACTCAATCCACTGAGCTATGCCAGCCAGGGCTCACCCTTCTTCCTATAACCTATGTTATTATATTTGAAGTGGGTTTCTTGCAGACAGCACAGAATTTGGTCTTGTATTTTTACTCAATCTGACCATCTCTTTTAATTGGTAGGTTCAGAACATTTATATTTATATGATTATTGCTAAGTTGGGATTAAAATATCACGCTAGCACTTTTCTGTGTATTCCATCTATTCTAATTTCTCTTCCCCTCTTCATCTGTCTTACTTAAAATCAAATGATTATATATTATCATCCTACTTATCTCCATGTTGACTTCTTGTTTATACTTCTTGCTTATGGGAATTTAGATAGGATAGAATTAAGAAATATATACCGGCAAAAACAAAACAAAACAAAACAAAACTAGGCCCTGAAAATCTTCCATAGACTCTATTTTTCAGGGAAAGAAATAGAAAGGATTTTGACAGCACTTTTATTTCCAAACCAATTAACAACCAGAGGTAAATTTAAGAGTCATTCAAAACAAAAATACAAACAAAAATCCATAAGTGGATAACACACCATATATGTAAAGCAAACACCTTTTTTTTCTTTAAAAAATGAGAAAGTAAATACTTAAAAAAGTTTTTTGGACCACCTAAGGTCTATTGTGTACATTGTTCTCTTTTTGTTTTCTCAATATTTTAAAATGTAAAACCCACTTTAGGTCATGGGCTGTACAAAACAAGTCATGAACTGGACTGTACACTTGGACCTTGGTTTGCTATCCCCTATTTGCTGCTACAGCATTTTCTAATACTGCATACTTTGAAAATGTAGGTGCAGTGAATGGTGGCTGGATGTGACATGGACCCAGCAAAGGAGGAAAACTCTCCCTTTGCTATTAACCTCTGTTAATAAAGTAAAATGCAGAGTGTGGCCTTGGAATAGTGTGCACACTTCTTATTGGAGCTGTAAACTATCAAGTGGGTCTGGGTGGGTACAATTAGAGCCAGTCCCAACACACTAACCAGGACTTAGCACCTTCGATTTAACACAAGAACTGACATCGTGATTAAATAAAACCCATCAATTTTCTTTTACCCTTTGCTCTTAAGAATTCACTTAGAGCATATTAGTGTTTTATTTGTTTATTTTTACCATTCTTAAATGTGACCAATTAATAGAGAATAATCATGGTTGATGTTGATAACTTAATTTGATGCTGCCTCTATAAGGTTCTTAAACTTAATTGAACTAAAGTTGACTCATTGTTCAGAAATGATAATGTCTTGATATTTTGTGCTATAATATAGAATTTGAAAAAAATGTATGAGATGGAACCAAAAGAGTTAAAAATTTTGTAAAAACATAAGGACAAAAACAAGAATTTTTCCCTAAATTCTGATGAAAATAGATACGAGTTTTACTTAGAGTTATTGGAATCTCCAACAAGAAATGTCCCTGAAGCAGTTTATGATGCAAGTGTGATTTCTGCTGCATTATTTTACCTTATTTCAATAATTGAGTAAAAACAAAATAAATACATTATGATAATTTTTAGAATAATAGTTTGAATTTTCTAAAACATGTATTAATTTGACTGAATTACAAATTACTTGAATTCCATATCCCCTGCCATGTCCAAACACATATTTAGGCTAATGTGAAGCACAAGTCAATCTAGGATTCCGTGCACTTCCTCTTTTCATTGAACTACATAAAAAGATAAGTAAAAAATGTATTAATAAAAAATGGAATTTAAAACAGTAAAGAGCTCAGGACCTCTGCCTCAAAATTTCTATTCTGGCAATGAAGGTAGGTGTTAAGTATTTAGCCAATAGCTTCAGACTTAAAAGCACATATTATCCTGGAATGAAACAAAGTTTAATTAACTGACTCTTAGATTAATAAATCCTAGAAAATGTGTGCAAGAAACAATGTCCATAGTCTATTCAAAATAGATTTTAAAGATTTTTTTTTTTTTTTTAGTTTTAGAGAAAGGGTAACGGAGAAAGAGAGGGAGAGAAACATCAATGTGTGCTTGCCTCTTGTGCACCCTCTACTAGGAACCTGGCCCACAGCCCAGGAATGTACCATAACTGGGAATCAAACCAGCTACCCTTTGATTCTCAGGCTAGCACTCAGTCCACTGAGTCACACCAAACAGGGCTCAAAATATTTTTTTAAATTAAGTATTTTGTTTGAATATCTCACCTAATACTATTGACTCACATTCTCGAGAGTATGTTAAATAGATTTCAGAATTGAGAAAACTGTTCTGGTTGCATAATCATCCTTTCTTTCCTTTTTTTCTTAAGTTTGAGTTCCTTATTTCCAGAATTTGGTATAACATTTTCCAAAACATATTACAAAGTATGTTAGAATATTTGTTCATAAACTATTAATAAAGAACAAGAGACTGGGAAAAGTTAAGGGTTTTGACCTTACAGCCAAACAATTAAAAAGAGATACAGTTGTAGAACATACCTCTTTTCTTTAAATGGTTATCTATTAAAGAATGTTGTATAATTTCTATCACTTTATTAAAAATCTGTATAATGAGAAAAAATTAGGCCCATTACAATTAATTTAAAAACCATAATTTTTTATTTTAAATATATATGAATATTGGGAAGCTTAACTTTTGTATCATGAGACCATTTGCTTTTTTGTTGTAAAAGGTCACTACTATATAGTTGAGTATTCATAAGTAGTGATTATTACTTATTTGCATGATGATATGCATGATTTTTTTCTTTTGAGAGACAGATTTGTATTAAGTCTAGTTTCCATTAAGTTTTAAAATTCTGTTTTAATTACTGCAATTAAATTATTTTTAAAAAGTGTATTCTTAACACACAAAAAAAGACAAGTCTAGGAGTCATGCCTATTGAATGATTTGTCATATTAAGTCTCCTTTGCTGTACATTCCAAACAAGCTCTGGCAACTCATTTTTCATCAGCTGCTTCTTAAAATCATAAGCCAATTGTTCATTTAAGCTAGAGAATGAACCTCAGGGCATGCCCATCTGTCTAAACAAATAAGCACATATTCAAGCTACTTAAGGGGACAGATTGTTCTTTAAACTGAGGTGATGCATGTGAAAGTTTAAGAGACCAAAAAGCACACAGCTTAATGTATTGCTTTCCATTTCTATAATTATGTTTTTGAAATAAATTACTGACTTTGGAGAATTTTTACTATTATTATGAAAATGATGTTATCGTTAAAGTGTTTCTGTATTAACATAGGTAGCTACAAGCATGAAGAAATGCATTAAAAATGGTAATTGAACATTGCAGAAATAAAAACTCCATTATGACTCTTAAAGATCTATACCTATCCCTAGTGAATTAAAACAAAGTTAAAGTACATTAATTCTGCTTTAACTAAAATCTGTGTAAAAATAACAAACAATTCTTAATAAATGTTTGTTGTGATATTTCTTGAAAAATAGGATAACAAGAGCACAGTTATATCCAATTCAATTATATACCGTAATAATACATTTATTCTTACAGATGGATTTTTACCCTTTAGATCATGCTACTATAAACAAACAGACAAATAAACACAAAACCCCTTGCAACATGTGTATATTAAATTTTAAAAGACAACTTACATTTACAACAGTGCAAAATAAATGATCTTTAAAACTTAGTCAAAGGGTTATCATAATTGAAGCAAACATCTCATTTACTGGTGTGGTGAAGGTGAAAACATCGTGGATGTGAGTAGAGTTCATATGAACTAAGCAAGTAAATCATTGGAAGTATAAATTAAATAATTTGCCCTGGATGTGTGTGTGTATGTGTGTGTGTGTGTGTGTGTGTGTGTGTAGGGGCATTTCTCACTACTACTTCCATTTGAAATATAAAGGTTAACATTAGAAATAAGAAGGGGAATTATTAAAGTTGTTTACAAGGTACAAATTAGAGTAGAAATTAGATGGAACAAGCATGATACTGAAAAACCAAAAAGTAGTCTAAGAAGATATGTGAGTGCATGAAGTATTTGTCTTTACTAATCTTTAGAAAAGGTAGTTCATGAAATTAGAGGTAATGATTTCTGTTCATAGAGTGGTACACAAAGACCTGAAATAATTTCCATTCACAGAAAACAATTTATCCACAATTTTGAAAATTATCCTATTTTTGCATGTGTAATTTTGCTCACCCAAAATCTTAATTATGACCTAAAACCTTTGCTCTATTTTTTTCAAATTTTGAAAAGTCAAGTGCTATAGTTACAATTAAAAAATTGATTCAATATTGTTTTAAGAATCCATTTTGCATCATTATAATTCTTTTTACTAGAATAAAGATTTCCAAATTAGTTGGCCTGCTTTTTCATTTTATAGAAATTCAAATGATACAGTTTGTACTTTATGCTAGCTTTTCCCATTAAATAGTATAATTGTGGGATTTATTCATACTATAGTCAATTATTTAAAGTACTAAGTCAATACTTGGCATATAGTAGGTGTTAAAAAATATTAGCTACTGTTAGTAATATTTCTGTTCTTTCTTTTTCTCTTTCAATATCCTTCTCCTCTTTCCTAGTACTTTTCTTTCATGGGGCCACATGTTCCCCTTTTCCATGGTTTATACTTGTTTGGGTGAAAAATATTCACTAGTTGATTTATAAAAATGGATCCATGGAAAATATCATTTTAAAGTTCTTGCTCATTAGAAAATGATTTTATTCTACACCTTCACTTCATTAAGAATCTCTCCTATAAGCTGTTTAAGAATTCTGAAACTGAGCTTTTTTGTTTTATTCTGTTTTCTTATTGACATTTAGATATTTTGTTTATTTCTAATTCTCTCTGTGTTCTTTTTCTTTCACTCTGGAAGGATTTAGAATCTCTATTTTACTCTTGTATTCTGCAGATTCACACTGACATATGTTTTGGACTGGGTCCTTTTTTTAATTCCATTCTCAGGGTTCTTTCTGGACCCCTTTCATTCTTGAAAGGATCACTTACAGTAAAAAAAAATAAAAGTTTTCTTATGTCATTATTTGAATATTTTCATCTTTATTTTATGTTTCTCTCAGAAAATATGTTTAGTTAGATGTCAAGTCTACTAAATTCATCTACTTTTTATTTTCTTTGTCTCAAATTTTCTCCTTTCAATAATACATCTATTTAATTCTTAACACTTCTATTAAAATATTTTGACTGTTGTTTTTGTTTTTTGTATTAAATGTTTTACACAATCTCTTTTTGTTTTAGAAATGCAGTAACTTTTCTCTCTGAGGACATTAATTAGAGTTTACATATTTTGATACTTCATTTCACTGCATTACTTTCTTTTTCTCTCTATTATTTTACTTTTGCTTTGATTAACATTCTGTCTTTACTGTAGTTTGACGCAGACTTTCCAGAAATAATACTGATTTTGGGGGCATTTCATATACAAAAATTAAGTACTAAAAATGACTAAAATTTTTGTAAGATCTAATTTATTTATCTGGTGGAATTAAATAAACATAATCAGAGAGTGAGACTATTTTATGGAGTCATCCTAAGTGTAAAACTAAATTTTTCCAGGAAACTATACTCTAAGTGACTGATTAGTGGAAATCATTCCTGTGGAGTTTCACCATTCATTGAGCTATTTTTTACTTAATATACTGCTTTCTCTCTCACGGTTTAATTCTGTTATTTAATATGCCTGTGCTTCCCAGTTCACATATATTGGCCTCAATTTCTCTAGTTTACATAATTTGTAATTCTTAGATGGACTGGATAGAGAAGACACCAGGGTCTCAAAATTGCAGCTCTCTGTGCAAGTAATTTCTCTTTACTTCACTCTTTGATAACCTCCTGACTTTTATTGCCTATTCCCGCACTATCATCTATGGTATCTCATACAACTGTCAATACTTTCTATTTATTTCAAAAGTTCTTCAGGAAATGTTGTCTTATTTCTATTTGAGATTTTCCTCTGTGAACAGCAAGTATTTCACTGTGGTCATGACATTTTTTAAAGGATTTCACTTATTTACTTTCAGAGAGAGAGGAAGTGAGGAAGAAATATAGGGAAAGAGACGTCAATGTGTGGTTGCCTCTCATGTGCCCCCAACTGGGGACCAGGCCTGCGACCCAAGCATGTGCCCTGACTGGGAATTGAACCAGTGACCCTTTGGTTGCAGGCTCGCACTCAGCCCACTGAGCCACACCAGCCAGGGCAGTAGTCATGACATTTAGCACTCTGTCCACTCCTAACTACTGTGTGGTAAGTTACAGTTATTCCTATTTCATCACAAATGAATTTTTCTCTATTTTTCTCCTTGTTTTCAATGATTTTTAAACGGAGAGGCATACATTTGTTACATTGACATTAAAATTGTTCAAATTGCTTTTTCTCAAATAATGATGTTATGTTTGATAATTTCTAATATTTATAGAAATAACATATAGTCTTTTGTTTCTATTTATTAAATTAGTATTAATAATATGTAGATATTTGGTGGTTGTTAAAGAACCTCAATACAAATGAGAAATTAAAAATGTATTACAAAATAAGTGTAATATTCCCTTAGGTATTTTACACAAACTTTTAATATCTAAATACAGATCTATGTTAAATTTTCTATGTTTCTATTTTTTGTCTACCTGATGATATTTCATTAAATATTATGTTGAAATACATTATTAAAAAGTCAAATCACTAGTGAGTTTAGTGATAATGTGTTAGCTGTTAAATTGTACACCATGTCCCACTGGCCTACAGAATTACAAACATCTACTAGCTATTACAAATCAGAAGCACTTGGCTTAAAAACCCATAAAAAAACATACAAAATATTGGCTGATTGCATTCATGAAAAATTTTTTACCTCTTGATCTACATATGAGGTCTGTCTGGAAGGTATCCAGCCATTTACTATGAAAAATAGACCTGGCTGGCATAGCTCAGTGGATTGAGTGCAGGCTGGGAACCAAAGTGTCCCAGGTTCGATTCCCAGCCAGGGTACATGCCTGGGTTGCAGGCCATAACCCCCAGCAACCGCACACTGATGTTTCTCTGTCTCTCTCTCTCTCTCTCTCTCTCTCTATCTCCCTCCCTTCCCTCTCTAAAAATAAATAAATAAAATATTTAAAAAAAAAGAAAAAAAAGAAAAATAGAGATATTTATTGAAGAAGATACAAGAAACATTGTTCATAAGACAAGGATGCCTCAGTCCCCTCCACAGTAGGCACCTTGAGACCTCACACAGTTCTCCCAGTTTCTATCAGCTGCCCCATCATATTTTCCTGAAAATAATCAATGGTCTGACATTTTTCCTTCAAAGGCAATTTTAGTTGTGAAAAAAAACAGAAGTCACAGGGTGCCAAATCTGGGCTGTAGGGGAGCTGAGTCACCTGACTGACGATGTTTTGCCTAAAAACTGCACCATACATGATTCATGAACCATGGCATCATTATGTTGAAGCTACCAATCACCAGTAGCCCATAGTTGTGGCTTTATGAATCATTTGAATACTTCCCGTGGAAGAATGCTCAAGCTTAATGAAAAATTTGATGCAGATTCATTGCTCTACTTGCCCAGTTATTTTGAAAGTGATGGCCACATAGTACACATACTCTCTCAATGGCAGCTACCATTCCCAGTGATGAGTACAGTAAAGTTTTCATTGTTCACAGATCTGCATTCTAGTATACTCTCCTTGGCTGCCAGGTTACATCAATGTGGCAGAAACCATTCTTGTTATATTAATAATAGTTGGCATTTTCTGGACAGACCTTTTATATTTACCATTTTCTCCTTGCAAATAGTTGATCTATTTGCAAAGCTTTCACATTCAACAGTCTGTCATGATTCTAAGGGTTCCCTCTCTATTCATGACTCATTTTCATGGAACTAAAATTTGCCTTTAATCCATCAGCAAAGAATCCTAGTTTAACAAGTGAAAGATGCATATTTTCCAAGTGTTGCATGCTTAAAACACATAAGACTGTATGTATATATATTTTTGGTATGTGGGTATATCTTTTAAAAAAAATCCTCACCCGAGGATATATTTATGGCTTTTCAAGTAGAGAGAAACATCAGTTGGTTGTCTCCTGTAGGCACCCCAAACCAGGATCAAACACCCAACTTAGGCAAATCCCTGACCAGGAATCGAAACCACAACTTTTGGTGTACAGGACAATGCTCCAACCAACTGAGCCACCTGGCCAGGTTGGTGTGTGAGTATATCTTTATACTGATATGTGTAGATAGTTGTTTCATTCTGTCTACTCTGCTTGTCTTAGTACTAGCCTTTTCCTTACTTCTTCATTAACGAATAAATAAGAAATTCCAAGATAGTCCTATTGGGAGGAGTCCTACTATAGTGAATGGAGCCGGAGATATTTAATCAGCAACCAAGTTGTCCTCTTAACTTTGTTTTTCACACATTGTATATTACTGAACAAGTCACTTTACTCTTCAAAATTGCTTCTTTATAAAAACAGGTAGTGCTTGATATACCTCAGTGAGGCCTGTCCCTCCCACCTCCTTTCATTTTTCTAAGCTCTCTTCTTGTGGAGCCTAGATTTCTAAATTTACCTTAAATATCACTCATTTTTCCCTTTTCAGTATTTGAGGTCTTTGCAGTAAGAAACTTTTACCATAAAGGGTCAGACGGTAAAAAGTTTAGGTTTTGATAGCCATGTCTTTTCCACAGTTCTTTCATCCACCCTTCCTTCCTTCCTGCTTTTTTTTTCCTTTTCTTTCTCTTTTCCTTCCTCCCTTCCTTCTTTTTCTATTTTCTCACTTTTGTTCAGTTCCCTTTCCTTTATATTTTTAAACTATATTGAAAATATGAAAATCTTTTCTAGCTAAACAACCTCCTATAAAAGGAATAAAGAAAAAGGCTTCAGGAGCCATATTAGTCCCACAATGTATTTGCTAGACCCTGACATATAGAAAAAGTACTTCTTTAAAGTGAGAGATATAGGTTTAATTAAATTAAAAAGTTCCTATCTTCTTATTTCTGCTGTTTTGATCAGAGGTTGGCAAATATTTCTAAAGGGCCAAATAATAAATGTTTTAAACTTTCAGGTCATACAATATCTGCTGTAATTATTTAACTCTGCCCCAGAGAGATTTGAAATATGCAATCTGTCCTAGACAGCTTAATAGGTAAATTAATGACTGTGACTATCTTTGAATAAAAGTTTGTGCTTTTTTTTTTTTTTTACGAAAAAGATGGCCATTGTTTGGACCAAAACATTACATGAGTGTTTATACCAGCTTTATTTGTAACATCCCCAAACTGAAAATGCCCCAGGTATCTTTCAATAGACAAATGGGTAAACAAATTGCAATAAATCAACACTATGTAATACTATACAGAAATAAAAAAAGAACCAACTATTGATACACACAACTTGGATAAATCTGAAGGGAACTAAGTTGGGTGAAGTAAGGCCAATTTCAAAACATCACATATTGCATGATTCAATTTCTGTAACATTCTTCAAGTGACAAAATTATACATATGGAGAACAGTTTAGAGGTTTCCAGGGGCCAGGGATTGGGGAGGACTGTAATCTGTCAGGCTACAAAAAGGTAGTATTAAGAATATATTATAATATTTAAATAATAATTTAAAAATAATATAGAGGGCTCAAATTTTATTAATAGAAGAACAGAAAGCAAAAATCAAACATAGACTTAGTCAGTCATATGTATATTATTGAAGAAATATCTGAAATAATAAGATATTTTTTATATTCACCTTTACATGTATTTAATTCTTTGTTATTCAGGCTTCACTTTTCTACAATTCTTATTTTACAGTTAACATTTTGTAAAAAATTTGATCATATATTTCAAATAAAAAAAAATCCCAGGAGCATTTACTACCGAAAATAATCAACTCTTTTTAAGTCGGCCCCCAAAGTTTGTAATTTAGCATCTATGAATAGTATTTACCTTCACTCTTTGAGTAAAAAGATTCTTTGATTATTTTTTATTATAAGCAAACAAAAAGCTAGGATAATAAAAGTATATATAATGATATGTATTAATATAATTATATAATAATAGATAATAAGTTATGTATAATAATAATATATTGATTTTTATCTGCCTCAAAACTTTCTTTTTTTGTGTGTTTTGGTTTTTTGCTGTTGTTGTTGTTTTTAAATCCAATACAGGACAAAATACTACTTTTGACAATATTTCCATCCTGTGGTCAAAAAAGGAATTTGTCAATTGATTGAATAGTTTAACCAGCAAAGCAGGAGAAACCAGATTGTCAATGGCGGCACAAAATAAGGGATTATTTTGCAGTCTAGAATCAAAATTCTCCAAGTAAAACAAGACATCTGTTGCTATATCCAGCAAACTTTTCTTTCAAATATGAAAACTAAGTAAATAAAATCTCAGTAGAAAAAAATAGTGAGAAAATGCATCACTATAGCATTTTCCCTGAAAGAAATGTGAACTGATTTTCTTCAGGAAGAAGAAATTACACAGGTTAGAAGTGTGATTCTACATAAAAAAGAAGAGTTTCAGAAAAGGAATAAAAATGTTGTATTTGTCATTATCGAAGAAATAACTGTTTAAAGTTATAATAGTTGTAATGTATTAGGTAGTTATAGCACATAGATAAGTGAACTTAATGACAACAACGTCACAAAAACTGGAGGAAGGAATCGGAAACATTAAACGGATGCTTCTCCAAAGAGGGCATACAGATAGCGAATAGACATGTGAAAAGATGCTCAACATCACTAATCACCAGAAAACTATTCAACTGCTAGAAAAGAGCATAAAAGAAAATTATATGACCTTAGTTTTGGTGATGAGGTTTAAAATATAACACCAAAAGCAACATCCATGAAAAAACAGACCTTATTAAAATTAAAAATTTATTCTCTATAAAAGGTACTATTGATAGAATAAAAATATGAATCACCAATTGGTAGAAAACATTTGCAAAATACATATTTGATAAAGGACTTGTATCCAAAATATATATTTTAAAATCTTAAAATTCAACAATAAGAAAACAAAAACTCCATGTAAAATAGACAAATATTTGAGCAGACACCTCATTAACAAAAACATACAGGTGGCAAAAATAAGCATATGTAAAAATGTTCTAAATCATTGGTGTTCCAGGAATTGCAAGTTAAACAACAATAATTTTTCCAAACTGGAACATTTTATAATAGCTAAAATTTAAACAAGCAAACAAAAAATACCTGATGATATATACTAGTGATATGGAGCAATAGGAACTCTGTTCAGGTGCTGGTGGGAATAAAAATTGATACAGCCACTTTGGATGACGGTTTGGCAGTTTTTACAAAATTACACATCATCTTACCATATGTCAGCAATTTCTCTCTTAGAAATTTATACACCAGCTTGGAAACCAATTTAAAAACAAGTACTGGATGCAACCTAAGTGTTCACCAGTAAATGAGTTGATTAAGAAACTGTGGTACATTTACACAATGGAATACTATGCGGCAGAAAGAAAGGAGGATCTCCTACCTTTTGAAACAGCATGGATAGAACCAGAGAGCATTATGCTAAGTGAAATAAGCCAGGCAGTGAAGGACAAATACCATAGGATCTCACCTATAAGTGGAACCTAATCAACAAAACAAACAAGCAAGCAAAAAGTAACCAGAGACATTGAAATAATGAACAAACTAACAGTAACCAGAGAAGGGAGGGAAGAGGGATGATGGGGGAAAATAGTAGAAGGGCCATCAGTGAGCTTATATAAAGCACACATGGACAAAGCCAAAGGGGGTAGGTTTAAGGGTGGGAGGTAGGGATGGATGGTGTGGGGGTGTGTGGTGGGGTGAAAATGGAGAAAACTGTGCTTGAAGAACAACAAAAATTAATTAATTAGTTAATTAATTAAAACTATGTCCCCTCCCCAAAAAACAAACCAAGGAATTCACTACACATGAAATTTTATAGAAGCTTTATTCATAATCAGAAGGCAAAAATGAATAAATAAAAGCATAAAGATACTCTTCCTTAGGCTAATAAATGAACTGTACTTTATCTATACAAAGGAAATAATATTCAATGTTAAAAATGAAATAAACTACGAAGCCATGAAAATACATGGGTGAATCTTAAATTCTTATTCATAAATGAAAGAATCCAGCCTCATAAAGCAACATATTGTATGATTCCAATTATATTCTGGGAAAGGCAAAACTACAGAGTCAGTTAACAAATCAGTAATTGCCAGGGACTGATAAAGAGTTCATAGGTTAAACACAGAAAGTATTTTAGGGCATTTAAACTATTATCTATGGTACCATAAATGTGAATATAAAACATAAAGTATTTCTCAATACTCATAAAAATTTATAACACAAAAATTAACTTTATTATATATAATATTTTAGTATATCTGGGATTCCTGGGTAGAATGTTACAAACAATATAAATATATAATGAATGTATAAAACAACTTCAACAAACAGAGTTGGGTCTTTAAAGGGGCTAACCTAAGTTATTTTGGAAATAAGTGGATCCTATAAGACTAAACTCAAAAGAAGTTGTATGTATAGACTGTACTCTAGTTGATAAAGTAGTTCTGCCTAATGGTATAGATAGTATATAAAGGTTACTCAGATGGTGGATTTTTAAAGTTCTTGCTATACACACACTAAAAAAAAATGTAACTATATGAGGTGATGAATGTCTTAACAGACCTTATTGTGGTAATTATTTAGGAATATAAAAAAATCACTGTGTTGTATACCTTAAACAGATAGAATATCATATGTCAATTATATCTAAAAAAATTGGAACAGGAAATAACTTTTAAAAATTCTGAAACCATTTTATAAGCATACTGCAACCAAATGATGAAGTAAAGAAAGGTAGAATGTTGAATCAAGGTTCCCCACGGTTGAAATGGGAATTTACAGATAAATAAGGAGAGAAAGATAGAATGATCTATATGGTAATGAATCACAGTTGGAGATTTCAGTATAAATTCAGGTTTCATTTGGTATAGATACCAATGGTTATATATAGAAATATTAATAAATGTGTTATATACATGTATCTCTTTGCTCCATCAGCTAAAAGAGCCTAGATGCAAAAGCATCTTAGGAACAATTATACTAAGTATCCAGATATTGGTTTCTAATAGGATTTCTAACATAATTATAAAACAAAATAAACCAGAGAGTTTATAGAAATGATTGATTGTAGAAATGGGACAGGAAATAAACTCAACATATAGTATCATGTATTGCCAGGTGGGAAGAAAGTGATGGGGGGAAACATAGAAAGCTGTAAGGAAACCCCAAATGACTGGGGGTATGTAACAGGGACATAGGAATAAACTGAAAAATTTTCAATGAACAAATTTGCAATAGTTTAGTTACAAAATAAATAAATATCTATGAACCCATACTAGTATAAATAAGTTAACTAAATAAATGATTAATTAAATAAATAAATCTCTTATGCCCCCCCAAAATCCAAATAATGTATGAAGATATTCTACTCTTAAGGGTTGGCTCATAACTGCACTTCCTTAGGTGTGGGTATGTGTAGTAATTTCCTTTCAAATACAAAGTAGAAAAGGTAAAATAAAAAAAGTAACTTTATAGTGGAGAAATTTGACAAACATGACCTCAAACCAGGTGAATATTGTTAAAATAAACCGTAAATCATATTTCTAGCATTACTCTTGACTAATGTGATGAGAGTAGCAATTTATTTTGTGATCCTTCTTCAAAAACATATTAACTCATTGTAATCATGAGAAAAACATCAAACAAATTGCAGTGAGTGACAGTCCATAAAATATTTTATCAGTATCCAAGGCCATCAAAGTGAGAAAAGTCTGAAAAACTAAATGTAATGTGGTATCATGGATGGAATCCTAGAATAGAATAATATATTCATCTTTAAAAATGTAAAGACATTTAAATATATATGGGCACTAGTTAATTAATGGCATGTCAATGTTTTCATTAATTTTGACAAAGGTACCTTACAAATGCAAAATGTTAATAGAGGGAAAACACAGTAGGGGAATAAAGGTACTCTTCATACTATTTTTCTTTTTCTTAACAGTTCTATTGAAATATAAGTCATATTTCATACTAGCTAGAAACTGAAAGTATACAATTAATAATTATTAGTATTTCACAAACATGTACAACCATAACCAGTCAATTTTAGAATATTCTCATCACCTTAAAAAGAAAGCAATCACCCACCACTATCACCCACTACTCCCCATCCCACTTCCCTCGCCACCAGCAATCACTAGTTTACTTTCTCTCTCTTACATTTCCTGTTCTGGATTATTCCATTTGCATGGAACAGTATGTTTGGTATTTTGCAGCTGGTTTCTTTTGCTTAGAATGTTTTCAAGCTTCATTCAGTTGTAGCCTGTCAGTTCTCTATTCCTTTTGATAGTTAAATAATATTCTATTCTATGGATGTATGACACTTTTATTCATTTATCACGTGATGGACATTTGGGTTGTTTCCACATTTTGGTAATAATGAATAGTATTGCTATATACATTTTTATGCTATTTTCTGTGTGGACATAATTTTCAGTAATTTTTCTAGTTTGTTTTCTTCTTCTTAGTCTCTTTATTGTGCTTCTTTTGATAATGAATTCATCATATAAGCTGTATATATATTTTATTACATAAAACATTATAGATTAATAGACCACTATATCCAAGTCTTAGTTTTATACCTTGATTAATATTTGGAAATATTAACTTGCATTATGGCATATGTTACTTTGTATCGCAATGAATGTGTAGAATGTGACATAATTGTGCTAGCTAGAGCTGAGAAACCCCAGAGATGCATGATTGATTAGATATCTGCATCCAAATGAGATTCACAAATTTTAAAGCAGTGCTTTTAGAAGTATCTGTCATATCTACTTCCTTCTACTGTTATTTTAATTATAAGTATTTGAAATAAAGATATTATGTGATGATTCATATCCTCACCAGAATTGTTTCCTTTTTCATGATTCTGCAACATATGTGACATAAAGTTTAGAACATTTCTGATGAAAATGTTAAAACTGTATAAATTCCTATCTCTCTCCTCTTTTTTTAAAATCATACCACTGGGAACATTATACTAAGTGAAATAAGCCAGTTAGAGAAAGACAACTACCATATGATTGTACTCATATGCGGAAGCTAATGAACAAACTGAACTAACAAGCAGTAAAAGACACACTGATAGAGAACAGACTGATAACTGTAGGTGGGTGGTTGGGAGTGGAGGAAACCAGCAAACAGAAAAAAGGACTTATGACAGTGGAGTAGTGATTAAGGGGGCTGGATGGAAGATGGTGTATACAACATAAATGGTAATAGAAAAATACGATGAGAGTTCATCATCACCAAATCCTTATTATATGAAATATTAAAGGGACTTATCTAAGAAAAAGAAGATCAAAAATATAAACAGTAAAATGACAACAAACTCACAACTATCAACAACTGAACTTAAAAACATGAAAACAAAAACAAACTAAGCAAACAACTGGAAGAGGGACAGAATCATGGAAATGGAGATCATATGGAGGGTTACCAGCAGGTAGAGGGAGGAGGGAGAATGGGGAAAAAATACAAGGAATAAGAAGAATAAACAGTAGGTACAAAATAGAGAGGGGGAGGTTAAGAATAGTATGGGAAATGGAGAAGCCAAAGAACTTATATGTATGACCCATGGACTTGTATTAAGGGAGGGGGTAATGTGGGTGGGAGGTGGTGTGCAGGGTGGAGGGGAATAAAGGGGGAGAATAGGACAACTATAATAGCATAATCAATACAATATGTTTAAAAGGAAAAAAAACAATGAAATGGTTTACAAAGAAGAAAAATTAATAAAATAACGCCACTGAAATTTTATAATGTTTAATAGACAAAGGTTTCCATTTAAGTCCATTATTAGTCTTTAGTCTCATAAGAAACAGCATTCATTACAACTTTGACAATTACTTCAGTTAACCAAGATGCCTAGCCTCCAGTTAATATTGTGTCTAAACATCTTAAATAAGTAGAGAGTTGCCATCCTACAGACTACAAATTCTTGAAAATAAATTGAAAGACACTATTTCATAAGTTTCCTCACCTACTAGTCACTATGTATTATATTCATATATTCCCTGAAATCAATGCTTTATTATTGACTTCCCTCAATCAATGGAGCTGAATGTTTGTATAATTAGAAACACAACAAATTAAAAAATCAGTCTTTCTTTTCCATTGTAAGTAAAAAAGGCTGCTATTAAATATCCATGTCAATGAACAGTAGAAATTTAAATTGAAGATAGCTATAATATTATTTAGACCAAAGAAAGCTTGATAGAAAATGAGCTAAATATTTTAACTTATGGCCACAATTGTTATACAGGAGCAGGAAAAAGTAGTTTTACAGTTGTGAGTACACAAAACACAGTTTATTATTATATTATCATTTATTAATTGTGTTATTCCTATTCAAACAGCTATAGACCTACTTTCCCAATCCCTTTATAGTCCATTGAGTCTTAACAGGCAACATACACATAAGTAAGGATGTTCTCTTCTTCTGAGTATAATTCTCATTAAATTTGGAAAGAAAAGCAATGTTATTCTGCTAGTCTCCTTACACTCCTCAATCTTGAGCTCTTCTTTTCTGTTTGTTATAATGGCCATGAATTAGCAGCTAGCTCCTTTAATTTAGAAATCCATTCATTTATTAATTCATACTATATGTGAAATATCTGTTATGTAGCAGACATTCAGTTTTATTAGTTAAACCATTTTTTAAATCATGAAAAAAGAAGGCACGTAACATAGACTGATGCCCTTGATGCACCTAGGAGTTTATCCTGTCAACCCTTTATTTTACCATTTTAACAAAAAATAAAAAAGGAAAAATTACAACATAAAACGTTTTATAAAGTATACAGGAGATAGAATTACTTATAATGTAAAATATTCAAGATAATAAATAATACACAGAGGAAGATGGCGACGATGCAGGTGGGAACTGATCCCACTTGCTCAGGCACTCAACTGGGACACTTATCCAGTCTTCTGAAAAACAAAGTGAACAGTCAACAGAATTTCAGCCAATATGAAGTTTGGAAGCCAAAGTTTGCAGAGGACCCTTTAAAACAGGTGGTAAGGAGGTTTTATAGACCGACCAGCAAGTCTCCGGGTCTGATACCAGAGACTGGCTGTTGCATATTCATTGGAAGAGAGCATGGCCAGTGATAGCAACCTAGTGGCTCTCTCTCCTCCCAGGGCACAGGAGTCCCAGACCCACCCAAGGAGAAAATTGGAGGCATAAATTTGCTGGGGAAAAATGAAAAAGCAGCAACAAATACACAGCCAGGAGATCACCCAGGCTGGGGTGGTGGTTGCTTGCCAGGACATTGCCAGAAAATTTGGGGGTTCCTGGTGACACTTGGAGCTACAAGAGGAGGTAGGCCATGACTGACCATGACCCAGATAGACTCTGGACTTGCCAGAGGGTTGGACTATGTGGAAAGTCAGGCAGTGGCTCAGAGTGGCAGCAGTGCCCAAAGAGACTTTTTTCAAAAGGGGAACTGAGGTGTTCAGCATAGGGACTGTTGGGAACAAGGAAATTAAGAACTAAATTTAACCTTAATAGACAAGAACCACATTATAGCTAAAAAGAAATGATAAAAGAGATAAAGTACAGTTAAACAAACATCCTGTGTCTAGCAGATGCTCTCCCCTGAGTAGGCTAGATAAGCAGTGCTTTGTAGTTTTTAATGAGAAAATAGAAAACTAGCTAGCTAGAGCCAGGAGATTACTAGGTTAATGAACAAACAGCCTGTCTTCCCGCCTTATGCAAGGACACTTGGTTTGAAATTCCCACGCATGGTCTTTGTAAGCGAATTGCTAACTGCCACGTCTGCTTCTGTATAACGCTTGCTTGCCTGCCCCTATATAAGAACGTAGTTGTAAGTGCTCGTGGCGTCTCTCATTTGCAGCTCCTTGCGGGCACTGTGTCGCTGGATACTTTGAGAGTTCGCCCCTGCGCAGGTTAAACTTGGCCAATAAAGTAACATCTTTGATACCCTGAAAGTCTCCGATATTTGTCCTCGTGTTTGCTGGATGCTACAGGGACCTTGTGTGTGCAGCATCCTGGCAGAAAAAAGGAGGAGCGGGGACTTGATTTAAGTACCTCATGGTGTGATCAAAAGCGTGCAAATCGAGCTGGCTAATGGGCACTATCAGGGCACAAATACTCAGAGTGGAGAGTGTAGCTTCACAATTCTCTGAGGGCCTTGGCTGGCAACTGGGCACCTATGATAATTGTAGACCAGACTGAGCCCCATCCTTGCAGAACTATAAGAAAGGAAAAACAGAGCCCAGTCCCAAAGTGCCTGCAGGAATCTGAAAGATCTGCAAAATCAGCTAAGCAGATTTTTTTTTTTTCTCAAGAGTAAGAAGTAAGATCTGGAACTTAGAGAAACCCAGAGACAGATCCAGAAAGTAGTCAGAAGGCAAAAACCAACAGTTGAGACAAATTTCGCTTTGCTCTTCAACAGAATTTACGTGATTTTGTTTATTTCTCTTTCTCCTTTTGTTTTTTTAGGTTTTCGTTGTTTGTTTTTATTGTTTGTTTTATTTTTTAACCTCCCTTTCATATTGCATTTTAATTTTTCTTCTTTCACTACACTTGTATTCCAAATAACTCACTACTCTCTGTCATTTACTTGCAATTATTTTTATTCAGATTATATATTTCTTATCATACTATTATTCCCAATCCCTCACAGCACCCTTTCCTGGTCTTAATCCATTTTGCCATCTTCCTGAGCTTTAATACTGTTGTGTAAAGTTTATTTTCTCTCACACTATGCCAGGTTCTAGCTATTATTCTCACTATTTCTCATCCATCTAACCTCACATAGTCACTCTTCTTTCTTTCTTTCTTTCTTTCTTTCTTTCTTTCTTTCTTTCTTTCTTTCTTTCTTTTTTTATTGTTGTTTAAGTACAGTTTTCTGCCTTCCTCCCTACCCTTTCCCACTACTCCAGCCATCCCTACCTCCCTCCCCTGACTCCACCCAACTTATTGTCCAAGTGTCTTTTATAGTTGTTCCTGTAAACACTTCACCCTATTCTCCCATTATCCCCCTTCTTTTCCTCTCTGGTCACTGCCAGCCTGTTCTCAATTTCAATGTCTTTGGCTATACTTTGCTTGCTTGTTCCTTTTGTTGATTAGGTTCCTGATAAAGGTGAGATCATATGGTATTTGTCTTTTACCGCCTGGCTTATTTCACTTAGCACTCTTCTTTCTTAAGTTCACTCACATTCTTTTTCCCCTCTAATAAGAGTCTTGTTTCTTTTCTATTTTTTATAAATAGTGGCTAGTTGGGTGAAATACTATGGCTATTGCTGTACTTCTCCAAAGGAACCCTTTTTTGTTCATTATTTCTTTGTACTTTCAATCCCATAGAATACTTTCCCCACTCTCTTACTTCATTTCCCCTTCCCCCTGCCCCTGATCAGTTGAATGAGGAATTTATTTCACCATTTTCTCTCTCCTCTTCTTTTTCCTCCTCTCTCAACCTGGGTTTTACTCCTTACTCGTAATAGGTTCTTCACCCATCCTCTCAAAATAATTTTTCTTTACTCTGGACATCTTATATTCCCTTTTTGTTTTTCTATGATATGTTTATTCCCATTCCATCTTTATTACACTTCATTCTGCTGTTGTTGTTATAGACCCAGCTGTTTTTTTTTCTGTAATTTACTCCCATTGGTCCGGTACCTTTTCAATTTTTAAAAAAGATTTTATGCATTTATTTTCAGAGAGGGGGGAGGGAGAAAGAAAGGAAGAGAAAAGTCAATGTGTGCTTTCTCTCACGTGGCCCCCACTGGGGACCTGGCCCACAATCCAGGCATGTACCCTGACTGGGAATTGAACTGATCGCCCTTTGATTTACAGCCCGTGCCCAATCGACTGAGCTACAATAGCCAGGGCACCTTTTCAAGTTTACTTCTGACCTCATAGCATACTCTTCCCTTTTCTTACCCTGATGTTCCCATCACACTTTTGTGTTTACTTATGTTGTAAATTGTGTTCTCTCCCTTTCTTTGCCTCAGTTATATTCTAATTCTTATCTGTTCTACTCCCTCTTACCACATAATAGTATTTCCCCTATTTTAGTCATCTCAGATTCCCTTTGATATATCTTATAATATCTGCAATCTCTCTCCAACTTTATTAATCTTAGTGCAGTTGCAGTTCAGTTGCTGATGTGGTAGGGGGGTTCCTTTTGCTTGTGTAATTTTGGGTATTTGGTAACACTGTTTTGTTAACCAACACCTGTACAATACCATAAAGAAAAGGTGGGAGCTTTGACTTCCAGTAAGTCCACTGGAGAGAAGAACCCACCAACAAAGTAGCCAACAATAGGTAAAGCCCAATTACAACAAGAGAACCCACACAAAAGGAAGAGATGGCAACCCTAGAGCATCTAGACAAGGAGATCAATGAGACCACTCCACTGAGTCCCACAGAACCCCTACCATAGAAGTTCACTCCATAATGACAGCTGGCAAAGCAGAACATCCTGAGATAAAGAAACAAAAAGAGTCACTTAAAATGGAGAGACAAGGAAAGAACTAACAATTGAAATGAATGGAAGAAACTCCGGTAAAAGAGCTAAATGAAATGGATGCAAACAAACTATCTGACATAGAATTCAAATGAATGGTTATAAGGATGCTCAAGAAACTCAGTGAAAACTAGAAGGAAATGAGTGGGAACTATGACAACATAAAAAAGAAAATAGAAACTATAAACAGGAACCAGAAGGAAATGAAGAGCATAATATCTGAAATAAAAAAATATACATAAAGGGATTACAAACATGCTAGATAAATCAGAGGACCAAATGAGTGAGCTGGAAAAGAAGGTAGAAAGAAATACACAGGTAAGGGAGCAACATAGAAACAGACTAAAAAATTATCAGGATAACTTAAAAGAACTTCAGGATAACTTGAAACCTAACAACATTCAAATCATAGGAATACCAGAAGAAGAAGAAAAGGAACAAGGAATAGAAAACATATTTAAAAAAATAATGACAGAAAACTTCCCTAACCTGGATATGGGAAAAGCCATGCAAATTCACTAAGCACAAAAGGTCCTATCAAGATGAACCCTAAGAATCCTATAACAAGACATATAATAATTAAACTGTCAACTTTTAAAGACAAAGAGAGAATCTTAAAGGCAACAAGGGAGAAAGAGGAAGTAACATACAAGGGATCTCCAATAAGTCTAACATCTGATTTCTCAACAGAAATACTGCAAACCAGAAGAGAAAGGCAAAAAAATATTCTAAGTAATGAAAAACAAAGGCCTGCAATCAAGACTACTCTATCCAGCAAAGCTCTTGATTAAAATTGAAGGTGAAATAAGGAGTTTCCCATGCAAAAGAAAGCTGAAAGGAAATTCCTCCACCATACTAGCATTGCAACAAATATTAAAGGGAAAGCTTTAAGAAATAGAAGAAAAAGAGTGAGAGAGGAACAGAGGTACAGAGAGGAAAAATAGTAATGAATAAGTACATGTTAAGTATAAACTTAAATGCAAATGGAATGAATGGTCCAGTAAAAATACATAGGGTAGCTGAATGGACAAGAAAACATGACCCACACATAAGCTGCCTACAAGAGACCCAACTCAGAACAAATAAGCTACACAGAGTAAAAGTGAAGGACTGGAAAAATATCCCAAGCAAATGGAGAGGGGGAAAAAAAGCTGGGGTAGCAATACTGATATCAGATGAAATAGGTTTCAAAACAAAGGACATAAAAAGAAACACAAAAGGACAGTTCATAATACTCAAGAGAAGAATTAATCAAGAAGATATAAACATTGTAAACATATATGTACCCAATATAAGGGCACACAAATATATAAAGACAATTATGTAGGACTTCAAGAAAGATATAGACAGCAACACAACTATAGTAGGGGATTTTAACACCTAAATGCCAACAATGGATAGATCTTCCAAACAAAATATCAATAAGGATATTGTAGCATTGAACAACACCATAGTTAAAAAGGACTTAACTGATATATATAGAAGGTTTCATCCCAAAGAGGCAATATACATATTCTTTTGAAATGCACATGGAACATTTTCAAAGATAGGCCATATGATAAGACACAAAACAAAATTCAACAAATTCAAGAAAATCGAAATCATATCAAGCATTTTCTCAAACCACAAAGACCTGAAAGTAGAAACCAACCTCAAGGAAAAAACTT
This sequence comes from Phyllostomus discolor, assembly GCF_004126475.2. Classification (NCBI taxonomy): domain Eukaryota; kingdom Metazoa; phylum Chordata; class Mammalia; order Chiroptera; family Phyllostomidae; genus Phyllostomus; species Phyllostomus discolor. The sequence continues at coordinate 37,382,740 of NC_040913.2, read as the reverse complement.
AAAAACATTCAAACTCATGGAGATTGAATAGCATGCTATTAAACAATACATTAAGAATGAGGACAAGGAAAAAATCAAGAGTTTCTGGAAAATGAAAATGAACACAAAACAGCCCAAAACTATGGGACACAGAAAAGGCAGTCTTGAGAGAGAAGTTCATAGCAATATAGTCCTACCTAAAAAAGGTAGAAACACTTTAAATAAACAACCTAACCCTACATCTACAAGAACAGGAGGAACAACAAAACACAAAACCTAGATTGAGTAAAAGGAAGAAAATAATTGAGATCAAAGAAGAATTAAATGACATAAAGACTAAGAGAACAAAGAATCAATAATCCAGGAGCTGGTTCTTTGATGAGATACACAAAATTGACAAATTTTAACCAGATTCATCAAGAAGAGAAGAGAGAGGACCAAAATAAATAAAATCAGTAATGAGAGAGGAGAAATTACAGTTGATACCACAGAAATACAAAGGATTGTAAGAAATTACTGTGAACAACTATATGCTTAGAAATTTGAAAACCTGGGTGAAATGAACAAATTTATAGAAACATATAATCTTCCAAAACTGAATCAGGAAGAAGCAGAAAGCTGAATAGACCAATAACAGTTGGTGAAGTGGAAACAGTAATCAAAAAAACTCCCAGGACACAAAAGCCCTAGATTAGACAGTTTAACAAGAGAATTTTGCAAAACATTTAAAGAAGAGCTAACTCCTATCCTTCTCAAACTATTCCAAGAAATTCAAGAAAAAGGAAGACTCCCAAACTCTTTTGATGAGCCAGCATCATCCTGTTCCCCAAACCAGGTAAAACACAACAAAGAGAAAACCACAAGCCGATATCACTGATGAACATAGATGCTAAAATCCTCAATAAAATATTGGCAAATGACATTCAGTAATACATTAAAAAGATTGCAGACCATGATCAAGTGGGGCTTACTCCAGTGGTGCAAGAATGGTACAATATTCACAAATCAATAAACATAATATACAACATAAACAAAAGGAAAGATGAAAATCACATGATCATATCAATGGATACAGAAAAAGATCATTTGATAAGGTACAGCAACCATTTATGATAACACTCAGCAATGTGGGAGTAGACAGGGCATACCTCAACATAATAAAGGCCATTTATGAGAACTGTACAGACAACATCATACTCAATAGTCAAACACTAAAAACTTTCTCGTTAATATCAGGAACAAAACAAGGATGTCTGCTTTCACCACTTTGATTCAAGATAGTACTGGAAGTTCTAGCCACAGTGATCAGACAAGAAAAAGAAATAAAAGGCATCCAAATAGGAAAGGAGGAAGCAAAACTGTCATTGTTTGCAGATGACATGATTGTGTATGTAGAAAGTCCTATAAAGTGCACCAAAAAACTACTCAACCTAATAAATTTGGCACAACAGTGGGATACAAAGTCAATATTCATAAATTCAAGGCATTTTGTACATCAACAATTAAATATCAGAAACAGAAATCGGGAAAAAATACCATTTGATATAGCAACAAGAAAAATAAAGTGCCTAGGAATAAACCTAATCAAGGAGGTAAAATACCTGTATGCAGAAACTACACAACACTGGAGAAAGAAATTAAGGAAGACACAAACAAATGGAAGCATGTGCCATGCTCATAGATTGGAAGAATTAACATCATCGAAATGTCCATACTACCCAAAGCAATTTATAGATTCAATGCAATTCCTATTAAAGTACCAATGACATATTTCACAGATATACAACAAACATTTTAGAAATGTATATGGAACCATAAATGACCCTGAATAGCTGCAGAAATTTTGAGAGAAAAAACGAAATTGGAGGAATCACAATACCTGACATCAACTATTTTACAGGGCACCTGTAAATCCATACAGGCTAGTACTGGCATAAGAACAGACACATGGATCAATGAACAGAATAGAGTCTAGAAATAAACCCATATTTCTATGGTCAATTAATATTCAACAAAGTGGGCAAGAGCATACAATGGAGAAAAAATAGCCTCTTTAATACAAATGGTATTGGGAGATCTGGAGAGCTACATGCAAAAAAATGGAACTCGACTACCAACTTACATCACAAACAAATATAAACTTAAGATCAATAAAACACTTACATATAAGTCACACCACCCTACAAGTCCTAAAGGAGAACATAGGCAGGAAAATTTCAGATTCCACACAACAATATTTTCACCAATATGTCCCCCAGAAGTCTATGGAAACAAAGCAAGTTTTAATAGGGTACAGTCAGAGAGACCAAGTATTTCACTCTGTTACAAAAATACTCCCAGATCCCACTGATGCAAAAACTTTTTGATATAAAGAGTTTCATCCAAAAAAACTCCTCTTACTTATTTTTTATATAAATTATATAAGACAATTTACATTTATTAATACTGAGACCGCAGCTTAACTTAAAGATAATCTCCCTTTTATAAATGGGTAGGAATAATTTTGAATTCTTAACAAGTGTTTTTCTTTCTTAATTTTTCTTTCTCTTTTTTAATAAACAAGTAAAGAAACTAATGCTTATCAGCAATCACAAAAATATAATTTAAAAAACATTTTACAGTACTACATTAGCCAAAAATGTAGTAAGTACATAATGTTGATAATCAGGGTACTACAGCAAGATAACTGACATATTGTTGGTAAGATGGTAAATTGGCATAAATTTTCTTGAAAGAAATTTTATCTTACATATTGGGATGTTTAAATAATGCTAAATATTAAACTGTTAATTCTCATTCTAAGAATCTATTGTGAAGAAATAAGAAATATGAAAAAAGACTATGATCATAAATGTTCACCATAACATCACTCACAATTAAAAAATCTTTAGAAATAAATGCTTACAAAGTAGAAACTGATTAACTAGGTGAAAGCATATTTAGATCATGTAATAAACACCAATTACAATTATGTTTATGAAGAACATTTAATGACATAAAATACGCTATGTCATACTTTGGCTAAGTGAAAAGAGTGAATTAAATATATATATATTTAATATATATACAATGGTTTTAATTTTATAATGAAAATATGTTTAGAATTTTTTTTAAATTCTGAAGTTTTGACAGTAGACCATAAATTGTTTTAAACTGTCATTTAGCAACGTTATAGACAATTTTGTTAATAATTTTTTTTAGACTTTTGCATTGTTTTTGCTATCACAGTTGTCCCAAATTTTCCTCCTTTGTACCCCCCACCTCAGCATACCCCTATTCCCATAGTTAATCCCCACACTATTGTTCATGCCCATGAGTCATGCATATATGTACTTTCTCTAATCCCTTCACTATCTTTCAACTAGTCCCAACCTCCTCCCTCCCTTCCTATAACTGTCAGTCTATTCCATGTTTCTGTGCTTCTGATTATATATTACTCATTCAATTATTTTGTTTTTTAAATTCTAGTTATAAGTGAGATCATATCATATTTGTCTTTCATTGACTGGCTTATTTCACTTAGCATAATAGTCTAAAAATTTCTTCTTTTTTCTTGCTTCTGTAGCATTCCATTGGGTAGATGTACCACAGGTTTTTATCCACTCATTTAATGATGGGCACTTAGGCAGTTTCCAAATCTTGTCTATTATAAATAATGTTGCTATGAATGTAGGGGTGCATAGGTTCTTTAGGATTGGTGTTTGGCAACCTTTGGATATATTCCCAGAAGTGGAGTCTCTGGGTCAAAAGACAGTTCCATTTTTAATTTTGTGAAGAAACTCTGTACCATTTTCCAGAGTGGTTGCACCAGTCTGCAATCCCACCAACAGTGCCCTAAGGTTCCCTTTTCTCAACATACTCATCAGCACTTGTTTGTCGATTTATTAATGACTGACATTTGTAGGTATGGAGTAGTATCTAATTATAATCATGATTTTTATTAACATATCTCTGATGGCTACTGATGTGGAGCATTTTTTTCATATGTCTATGGACCCTTTGTATGTCCTCCTTGGAGAAAAGTCTATTCAGGTCTTTTGCCCATTTTTTAATTGGATTGTTTGTCCTCCTAGTGTTGAGTTGTGTGAGCACTTTATATATTTTTGAGCTTAATGTTTTGGCAAATATGTTCTCTAATACAGTGGGTTCTATTTTTATTTTGATGATGGTTTCTTTAGCTGTGCAGATGCTTTTAAATTTGATATAAATCCTATTTGTTAATTTTCTCCTTTGTTTCCAGTGCCTTGAGATATATATTGGAAACAAATATTGCTATGTGAGATAACCGAAATTTTATTGCCTATGTTTTCCTCTAGAATTTTTATGGTATTATGACTTATACTTAACTCTTTTATCCATTTTGAGATTATCCTAGTGTGTAGTGTAAATTGGTAGTCCAGTTTCACTTTTTTTTCAAGTACTCCCTATATAATAAATATATTGAAGAAACTGTCTTTACTCCATTGTATGCTCTTGCCTCTTTTGTCAAATACTAATTCACCAAAATTGTGTGGGTTTATTTCTGGGCTCTCTATTCTGTTCCATTGATCTATGTGTCTGTTTTTATGTCATCACCAGACTATTTTGATTACAGTGGCTTTGAAATGTAGTTTGGTATAAAGTAATGTGATCCCTCCAACTTCATTCTTCTTTCTCAAAATTTCTGAGGCTATTTGGGTTTTTTTTTTTTGGTTCCATATAAGTTTATGGAATATTTGTTCTGTATGTGTGAAATATGCCATTGGTATTTTAGTAGGAATTACATTGAATCTATAGATTGCTTTAGAAGGAAATAATCAAGTCCAGAGTGGAAATAAATGACATAGAGAGTAAAAAAGCAATTCAAAAGATCAATCTAGGAGACTGTTCTATGAAAAGATAAGCAAAATTGATGACTTTTTAATCAGACTCATCAAGAAAAAAGGGAGAACTCTAATTATTAAAATCAGAAATGAAAGAGGGGAAATAACAATAGATAATACAGAAATAAAAAGGATTACAACAAAATACTATGAACAACTATATGGCAAGAAGTTAGACAATCTGGGTGAAATGGGTAAATTTCTAGAGTCATACAATCTCACAAAAACTAAATCACAAAGAAGCAGCACACCTGAATAGACCCATAACAACTAATAAAATTGACACTGTAAAAAACAAAAAACAACAACAACCAAAAAATTCCCAGCAAGCAAAAGTCCTGGACCAGCTTGCTTCACAGGCAAATTTTACCAGTCATTCAAAGAAGAATTAACACCTATTTTTCTCACACTATTCCAAAAATTTCAAGAATAGAGAAGGCTCTTGTTTACGAGGCCAGTATTATCCTAATTCCAAAACCAGGTAAAGACACGAGGAAGAAAGAAAACTATAGGTCAATATATCTGATGAAGATAGATGTTAAAATTCTCAACAAAATATTGGCAAGCCAGACCCAAAAATACATTACAAAGATCATGCTTAAGTGGGATTTATCTGGGGATGGAAGTTTGGTACAATATTTTCAAATCAATAAATGTGATATTTCACATAGATAAAATAAAAGGTAAAAAATCACATAATCATATCAATAGACACAGAAAAAGCATTTGATAAAATCCAGCACCCATGTGTTATAAAAACTCTAAGTAAAATGAGAATAGAGGGATCATAGCTCAAAATAACAAAGACCATATACAAAAAATGTACATCGAACATCATATTCAAGGGCAAAAACTAAAAGTATTTCCTCTAATATCAGGAATAAGACAGAGATGTCTGCTTTCACCACTCTTACTCAATGTAGTACTGGAAATCTTAGCCACAGTGATCAGATTAGAAGAAGAAATTTAAGGCACCCAAATTGGAAAGGAATAAGTAAAACTGTCATTATTTGCTGATGAGATGATATTGTACATTGACCCTATAGGCTCCACCAAAAAACCTTTCTAAATTTTCAACATTATTTTTGTGCTTAAAAGTTGTTTGTGGCACATTATCCAAAGAAAAATTCACTTTTATTTTCATATTTCCTTTTTAAGTTTTTCCCTAAGTCGCAAAATGAGAAAACCCATAAAAGTTAGTTTCAAATTTCAATGGACATTCAATAAATGGTGTCTGGCTTGTATTGAAAACAATATTGACAAATTAGTCCAATATTGGTGTTGATTTCCTCACTGATTGGCAGTTATGGAACTGAGACTAAGAAAAATTATCTGAGAAACTTTAACTTGGATTATCTCTACAGGCTATTTCAACATGTGGACACCCTAATGTTTGCCTTTGCACTTACAAGTGCTGGCACAAACAGTAAATGAGGAAGGCTCAGCTCAATTACCCTTTATTCTGTAATACTGAGAATGTTTATTCTCAGTGGATGTCATTCAACCAAGAAGCCCAAACAGGTTACTAGGGACAATTAATGTGTTTACTCAAACAGGTTACTAGGGACAATTCTGCTAGAAATTTGTAGGCTAAGTAGTTTAAATTTATCAAGTAATATGCAAGATAAGGTAAGAAATTTGATAGTTTATGACCCTATTTATGTAATACAATGTTGACATTTACAATCAGAATAAAGAGAAGCTTCACACTGAATCAACATCTGGATGTATACATATTCCCTAACTCTTCACTTAAGGATGAAAGATCTCATTTTCTCTCCTAATTTCCTAATATAAAACCAGAAATAGCATCAAGATCTACTTACCTCTATATTCACAGCTATTGTAGCACCATGACAAGGCACTATTTATTGGCTCCTGACAGGAAGAATATCTTCCCTTTTTCTTTCAAAATGACAATAAAAAATTGATGGGTTCTCACTAGTTTTGTTCACTGACACTGGCTAATTATTTGCTCTGCAGGAAAAATTAAATTTGAATTTGAATGTCACTGTAAAATGGCAGGATCTTTTTCAGCATGATGAGATATCATAAAGTTTTAAGTTGTTTTGGTAAGTTGACCACCTGTTCAAATGTTAAAAATGTACACAGCCTTTCCAGCCTCACATAATTTATACTGATATATTGTACCATGGTCATTATGTTAACATAGTTTAACACAGTCCCACTTTAAGAGGTCTGCTGAGCACATACAGTAACCCCTAAGCTGTAATTAAATTAACATTCAACAGACAAAACAACTGCAGGCAGAGCATACTGTCAATAACTGCATGCCTCATATTAAACTTTTGAAAAGTTATTCTGTGAATTTATTTTACCTAATGGTTGCCATAAAGAAACAATGTCTAGTTGAAAAGTTTAAGAGTACTCTAAGTAACAATTATTTTAATAAAACAATTATATTTTATAAAAACAATCATATCTAAAATCAAATGTATTGTCTTAGCATTAAAGATTCCCCATATTTAATTGAACTAGAAGAAAAAGATTATAGCTACAAATTTCCTTTTAATTAATATGCTTATTGAGATATGAATAGATGTTATTGCAAGTTATGAAATTGAGACTAGTTCAAAGATAGAGGCACTTTTCTTAGGAGAGAATGTTTCATAGAGGACCACAGAATAGTATTTTTTTAAATGAGAGACAAGTCCTTTGATCTCAAGTAGTTCATAATTTGGATGAGGTTTTATATTTATATGTATAAGAAATTAGTCCATAACATTTGTTATGAAAACAAACCCACTTCAAAAATATTTGTTATTTTATACAAAGTGAGCCATGTTAAGAAATGCTGAGTAGAGTCTGGTGATGAGATGGAGAAGAATCTCCTAGGATTAGGAGGAGGATAACAGGACAAAGGCTTTGTGTTAGATTAAAACATTAATTCATTATTTAACCAGCAAATATTTATCAAAAGTCATCCATGTTTCAGTTTTCTTCACATACAACCATGAACATGACAGAAGTAAACTATACCCTTATTAAATTTAAAGTAATAAGCTGTCATTAATGCAGTGTTAGAAGTACCAGTTGCTATGCAAACTCCTACCCAGGATAAATTTTCCAAGCCAGACAGTGATAGAAACTTTTAGGAATAGTGATGATAATATAAAATAAAGCTTCAGCACAACCTTCTGGTAAAGAGTACGGTAGAGACTCCAGAGAGCTGGCGGGGTGCCCATAGGCAGCAACACAGGAGGGATAATTAAGCAGCAGGTCAGATGTCCCTGAGAAGAATGGGGTCTGAAGCCTAAGCTAGGATTCCCAGCCTAGAGCACCAGAGTCCCAGAAAGTACAAAGAAAACATCCAGTGTCGAAAAGTTGCAGGGCTGCAGAGACAGACAGCTGGAGACACAAGAGCTATTTAAAGGACCAACACAAATTTTCATTTGCAGTCACTTACCCTGGGCTCTGGCAAAGGTGGAGACACAGTAGTCTTGAGACACCTGAGGAGAGAATGAAAGACATAAGATTTGGGGATAGAACTGTGAGAGTAGAAGCTGGGATCCAATGTAAGTCATCCCCAGTGCAGTAGCAGTTATCATTGCTCAGGTAGACCACTCGCCTCCAAGTGGCAGCAGCCTGAGGGGAAACAATAGCTCCAACCCCAGAAGGGTCTCTGCCCTGGCCCTGTGGTGCTTAAGCCTGACTGTTGAGTGCAGAGTTACTAGATTAACAACTAAAGGAGACAGCCATAGAAGGTAGATACCTGGCAAAGGGAGGGGTGGCAGAATGAACTTGAGAGACTTGTGGAGAGACTGGGAACAGAGGCTTTGGGAGATAACAGAGAGAGTAGCGGCCTAGATCCCAGTGCTGAGCCAACCCCCATAGGGCAGCAGCCATCCTGCTCAGGCAAAACACTCCCCTCTGAGCAGCTGCAGCCTGAGAGGAAACAATAGTCCCCATACCTGGAGGGATTTGGTTCTGCCCCACCCATGGTGCTTAAACCTAACTGCTGAGTGCAGAGTGACTAGATTAACAACTGAAGGAGATAGCCAGGGACCTAAGATCCCGGGAAGTCTCCAATAGGCTGCGTAAGGTCAGAGGGGGTCAACGTCTGACATCACCAGAGGCAGATTCAGAAAGAAAAAAAATACAGTGGTAAATATGAGAAGCTCCTGAGATGAAAGCCACTATGGTCTTCTCCACGATTTGTGATATTTTCTTTCCTGCATAGCTTTTAACATTCATTTCTTGTCCAGCAAATTTGTATATATTGTCACTATATTTTACACTATAGTGTATTTCAACTCATATATTTTCCCCTCCCTTCTCTTATCCCATATTACCTTGCTCTTTCCTCAAATTATTTTCATTTCACATTTTGATTTCTCTCTTGCTACAAGTTGTTTCCATTCTGTACTTTTACTATTTCTCCCCAGTTCAAACACATATAATCAATTTTCTTGTCAAAGGTAATCTCATATCCTTTTTCCCCCTCTCTTAAAATACCTGTGATCTTTCTTCACATTCAGCAACCTTTGCTAGCTGGCTGTGGGTACAGTAGTTGTTATTGTATTTTTTTTCAATTTTATCCCTAGAGCTTTACCAATTTTATATTTTAAAAATCAAATTTTACTTGACCCCTCTCCAACAACTTTTTGTCTCAAGTTTTTAATTTTGCCATCTTAACCTGTTTTTTTTCTTTTTTGTCTTCTATTTCTTTGATCCTATCCTTTTATTTTTCTTTATTCTCTATTTTTGTTTCTTTTTTCTTTTCCTTTACATCCCAAATTTAAATTTTCCCCTGTTTTAGCCTTAGTTTTGTTCCTCACTCTTAGTATTCCCTCTTTGTCTATCATTTCAAAATCACATCTCATTCCTCTACACATCTCTACACTTTTATTCATTTCTCTTTTCCATTTTATTTCCATACCACCTATGTAATTTTAGCTGAGTTGTTGTTGATAGTACTTTGGTGGATCTTTCTCTCCAATTTGACTCATATATTTTTATTAATTATTTACTATTTGTACTTCCTTTTTCTTTCTCTTTCTCACTTTATTTTATTTTATATTATTTTAATTTCTGTTTAAAACTAATACTATACGCTTCCCTTTTCGTACCCCATTCCATTCTTCATTCCTTTTTTATTCATAATGCAAATTTTACTTTCTCTCTTCACATTGCTCCAACTCCCAACTCTTATTAGTGCTCCTCCCTCTACCCACTAAAATCACTTTTCTTTCAGTAGGTTGTCTCATATCTGCTCTACTTTCTTATAATAGTCTTAATCTCTTTACACCATTATTAATAGTTGTTCATTTGCTGCTGATAATGGGATTGTGGGGGCAGTTATTTCTCCAGATGTGGGATTGTTCCCTGGGCTTGGTGGTTTTGTTCTGGCAGCACCTGCACAATAGCACACAAAATATGGTGACTCTCAGTCAACCAGCTGGAGGGAAAGAACTACCAAAGAAAGACCCAACAACAATCAAAACCAAATTACACCCAGAGAGACAACATAAATGGCATAAAGGGCACCCCAAGAGCATCTAGTTCGGGCAATCAAGGAAACTGCACCACTGAATCTCACAGGCCTCAAACCATAGAAGTTCACACCACAAAGTCATGAAGTCAAAACAGATCAATTTAAGAAGCAGAAGCAAACAAGGAGAGTCTCACAAGCAATGAGAAGACAAAGAAACAACCCCCAATCAAAAAAAAAAAAAAAGAGGAATCCTCAGAAAGAATGCTAAATGAAATAGAAGCAAGTCAACTATCAGATATCAAGTTCAAAACAATGGTTATAAGGAATCTCAATGAGCTCAGTGGGAATTACCAAAAAATTATGGGGAAACTACAAGGAAGGTACTACAAACTATATCAGCATAATAAATGACATAGAAACAATCAACAAGGGCCAAGAGGAAATGAATAATACAATTTCTGAATTGAAGAACACAATAGAAAGAATCAAAATCAGGCTGGAAGAAGCAGAGGATAGAATCAGTGAACTGAAATACAAGGCAGAAAAAAATTCCAGAAAGAGCAAGAAAGGAAAAAAAGAGTCAAAAAGAATGAAGTGTAGTTAAGGGAACTTCAGGATAACATGGAAAGTAATAATGTTCATATAATAGGAATACCAGAAGAAGAAGAAAAGGAACAGGGACTAGAAAACCTGTTTGAAAAAGTAATGATGGAAAAATTCCCTAATTTGATGAGAAAAAAAGCTACACATGTCCAGAAAGCACAGAAGTTCTCAATCAAGAGGAACCCAAAGAGGCCCACTCCAAGACACATTATAATAAAATGGCAAATTTTAAAGACAAAGAAAGAATCCTAAATGAAGCAAGGGAGACATAGGAAGTAACATACAATGGAGCTCCAATAAGGGTAGCAGCTGATTTCTCAACAGAATCACTGCAAGCCAGAAGGGAATGGCAAAAAAATATTCTAAGTAATGAAAAACAAAGGTCTGCAACTGAGACTACTTTACCAAGCAAGGCTCTCAATTAAAATGGACGGTGAAATAAGGAGTTTCCCACACAAAAGAAAGCTAAAAGAATGTGCATCCACCAAAAAAAGCATTGCAAGAAATGTTAAAGGGACTGCTTTAAGAAGATGAAGTGAGAGAGAGAGAGGAACCTAGGTACAAAGGGTGAAAATAGCAATGAATAAGTACCTGTCAAGAATAACATTAAGTGTACTTGAACAATTAAAATAAAAATTAAAAAAAATATTTGCAGATAATAAAAAAGAATAAACTTAAATATGAATAGATTAAATGTTCCAGTCAAAATACATAAGGTAGCTGAATGGACAGGAAAATATGACCAGCACATATGCTGCCTACAACAGACCCACTCAGAACAAAAGACCTACACAGACTGAAAGTGAAGGATTGGAAAAAAATGCTCCAAGAAGATGGTCAGGAAACAAAAAACTGGGGTAGCAATACTTATATCAGACAAAATAGACTTAAAAAAAGACCATAAAAAGAGACAGAATGACACTTCATAATACTCAAGGGAAGAATCCATGAAAAATACATAAATAATATAAACATGCATCCAGCTTAGGAACAACCAAATATATTAGGAAATTCTTGGAGGACTTCAAGAAAGATATAGACAATGATACGAATACAGTAGGGAATTTCAAAACCTCACTGTCAACAAATGATAGATCTTCCAAACAAAATATCAACAAGGGTATTGTGGCATTGAACAATGCCATAGATCAGAAGGACTTAACTGATTTCATCCCAAAGAGGCAGTATACACATTCTTTTCAAATGCACATGGAATGTTTTCAAAGATAGGCCACATGATAAGACACAAAACAAGACTCAACTAATTCAAGAAAAATGAAACCATATCAAGCACTTTCTCAGACTACAAGATCTTGAAACTAGAAACCAACCTAAAAGAAAAAACTCAAAAATATTCCAACTCATGGAGACTGAATAGCATGCTATTAAACAATGAATGGGTTAATAATGAGATCAAGGAAGAAATCAAAAAGGTTCTGGGAGCAAATAAAAATGAACATACAACAATCCAAAACCTATGGGACGCAGCAAAGGCAAACCTCAGAGGGAAGTTCATAGCAATACATGCTTAGCTAAAAAAGATAGAAACATTTCAAATAAAGAGCCTAGCCCTACATCTACAAGAGCTGGAGGAACAACAACAAATAAAGTGTAGAGTGAGTAAAAGGAAGGAAATAATCAAGATCAGAACAGAATTAAATGACATAGAAAAACAAAGAACAATTGAAAGGATCAATAATAAAGGAGCTGGTTCTATGAAAACATAAAATTGGCAAGACTTTATCCAGATTCATCATGAAAAAAAAAAGAGGGGACCCAAATAAATAAAATCAGAAATGAAAGAGGAAAAATTACAACTGATATCACAAAAATAAAAAGGATTATAAGAAATTACTATGAAGAACTATATGCCAAGAAATTTGAAAACCAGGGTGAAATAAACAAATTTGTAGAAAAATATAATCTCCAAAAACTGAATGAAGAAGAAGTAGAAAGTCTAAACAGACCAGTAACAGCTGGTGAGATTGAAGCAGTAATCAAAAATCCCCTGTCATACAAAAGCCCTGGACTGGATGGTTTCACAGGAGAAATTTATGAAACATTTAAGGAGGAGCTCATCCCTATCTTTCTCACTATTCCAATAAATCTAAGAAGAGGGAAGACTCCCAAACTCTTTTCATGAGGCCAGCATCATCCTAATTTTAGTGCCAGAGAACAACACAACAAAGAAAGAAAACTACAGGCCAATATTACTGATGAACATGGACACTAAAACCTTCAACAAAATATTGGCAAACCACATCCAGCAATACATCAAAAACATCATACACCGTGATCAGGTGGGATTCATCCCAGGGATGCAAGGATAGTACAATATTTGGAAATCAATAAATGTAATACATCATGTAAACAAAAGAAAATATAAAAATCACATGATCATATCAACAAATGTGTAAAAAGTGTTTGATAAGGTCTAGCACCTATTTGTGATAAAAATACTCAGGAAAGTTGGAGAAGAGGGAGCTGATCTCAACATAATAAAGGCTGTATATGAAAAATCTACGCCAACAGCATATTCAATGGGCAAAAATAAAAACTTTCCCACTAAGATCAGGAGCAAGACAAGGATGTTGGCTTTCACCAATTCTATTCAACCTGGTATTAGAAATCTCAGCCACAGCAATCAAACAAGAAAAAGAAATAAAAGGCAACCAAACATCAATCAAACAAGAAGAAATAAAAGCCATCCAAATTGGAAAGGAGGGAGTAAACTGTCAGTGTTTGAAGAACAAGATTGTATACATAGAAAACCCTATAGACTATACCAAAAACCTATTCAGTGTAAGTGAATTTGGCACAGCAGTGGGATACTAAGTCAATATTCAGAAATCAAAGGCATGTTTGTACACCAAAAATGAAATAACAGAAACATAAATCAGAAAAGAATTCCATTTGATATAGCAACAAGAAAAATAAAGTACTTAGAATAAACCTAACCAAGGAGGTAAAATACTTGTATTCAGAAAACTACACAACTCTGAACAAAAAAAAATTAAGAAAGACACAATAAATGGAAGCATATGCCATGTTCATAGACTGGAAGAATTAACATCATCAAAACGTCCATAATAACAAAAGTAATTTATAGATTCAATACCATCCTTATTAAAATACCAATGACATATTTCATAGATATAGAATAAATGTTTCAAAAATATATACGGAACCATAAATGACTCTGAATATCTTTGACAGTTTTGAGAAAGAACAAAGTTGTAGGGATTACAATACCTGACATAAAACTATTTTACAAGTCCACTGTAATTCACACACTCTGGTACTAGCATAAGAACAGACACATAGATCAATGCAACAGAATAGAGAGCCTAGAAATAAACTCAAGTCTCTATGGCCAATTAGTATTTGACAAAGAGGGAAGAAGCATAAAATGGAGTCAAAATAGACTCTTCAACAAATGGCATTGGGAGATCTGGAGAGCTACATGCAAAAAAATGAAATTGGATCACCAAATTACACCATATACAAAAATAAACTCAAGATGAATAAAAGACTTAAATATAAGTCATGATACCATAAAAGTCCTAAAGGTTAACATAGGCAGGAAAATCTCAGATATTTCATGCAGAAATATTTTCACTGGTATGTCCCCTAGACCAAGGGACACAAAGGAAAGAATAAACGAATGGGACTTCATCAAAATAAAAAGCTTCTACACAGCCAAAGAAAACATCAACAAAATGAAAAGGGAACCAACTATATGAGCAAATATTTGCTAATGATACCTCAGACAAGGGTTTGATCTTCAAAATATATAAAAACTCACAGGACACCACTCCAGGAAGAAAAACAATCCAGTTAAAAATTGGGCCAAGGACCTGAACAGACACTTCTCCAAGACGGATATACCAAGGGACCAGACATATGAAAAAATGCTCAGCATCACTAGACATCAGAGAGGTGCAAATTAAAACCCAATGAGATAACTCTTCACACTAGTGAGAATGGACATCATAAATAAATCAACAAACAATAAGTGCTGACAAGTTTGCAGAGAAAAGGGAACCCTGTTACACTGTTGGTGGGAATGAAAGTTGGTACAGCCACTGTGGGAAACAGTATGGAATTTCCTCAAAAAATTAAAAATGGAGCTGCTTTTTGATCCAGCAATTCCAGTGCTGGGAGCATATCCTAAGAATCCTGAAACACTAATTCAAAAGAACCCATGCACCCAATGCTCATAGCAGCATGATTTACAGTAGGCAAGCAACCTAGGTGCCCATTTGTAAATGAGTGGATCAAAAAACAGTGGTACATTTACACAATGAAACACTATGAAGCAGAGGGAAAGAAGGAGCACCTACCCCTCAAGACAGCATGGATGGAACTGGAGAGCATTATGCTAAGTGAAGTAAGCCAGGCAGTGAAAAACAAATACCATATGATTTCACCTATAAGTGGAACCTAATCAACAAAACAAACAAGCAAGCAAAATATAACAAAAGACATTGAAATAAAGAACAAAATGATAATAATCAGAGGGGAAAGTTAACAGGGGAAAGAAGGGAAAGCTTCATCCAGGAACAAGGACCCATGGACAAAGCCCCAAGTGGATACAGTTAATTCCAAGTGAGGTCAAGTGGGTGAGGTGGGGAAGGTGGTGGTGGGAAAATGAAGAGAACTGTATTTGAACAACAATAAAAATAATAAAATAATAATAATAAAGTGTTTTATGACTGGTCCAAAAATAGAATCACTTGTGCTAGGCCCACATCATCAAAAGAAATGATGTCTAACCTAATTGCAATTTCAGCCTCTCCCAGAAATGGAATTTTAACTAGATAGCCTGGAATTTTCTGATCAGCATTAATGAGGCAATATACCTGATAAACCCTTGATCTCCCCAGAGAAAGGTGGCCCTGCCTGAAACAATCCACTGTTTGCTCAATTACCTCCTTTGCCTTTGAAAGCCTTTCCTTTTCTACTGCTCTTCTGGGCTCTTTTCTATTTGCTAGATGGAATGCTGCCTGAAATTCATGAGTCATTGAATAAAGCCAATTAGATATTCAAATTTACTCAGTTAAATTTGTTTTTTAGCATTAAAAAGATTGTAACAGTTATATTTGCTTATGCACATACTCCTTTTGATTTTGCATGTACTTTGTAGGTGTAAAAGAAAAAATATTCTGACACTGTTAAAAATGGTAAAGCAGACTTTATTCAGGGAGTTTTTTAGTACAGGAGAAAGACTGAATTCAACTCTGAATACAATAACGAGAAATGGAGATTTATAGCCAAGGGGTAGGGTAGTCAGTGGATAAAAAATTACTAGGAGGAGACATCCAGGGTCAAGGGGCTAAACGAACTTGATAGAATTTGTACTGAAGGCAGGCAGGCAGGCAAGGATGAAAGATATGAAGGTGGAGCACAAGAAATTTGTGCACATATCAAGTGTGGGGGATTGTCACTAAATTGACTCAGTAGGATTCTTGCTAAAATTGGACTAAATGGGTTTAGTTCAGAGCCCAGCGGCACCATTGAATCAAATGAGGTCTCATAGGAGCCTGACTAAAAAGTTTGGTCAAAGGAGAAAGTCTTTGTCACAGGTATTAAGCGACTTAATCCTCATAACACATAAGGCAAGCATTAGTAATAAATGCCATGCTTTTACTGATAAGAGAATCAGGGAACATTTAGGTTAGGCCATTTTATGAAGATCACATAGCAAATAAGTTGGCATAGCCATGTCTCAAGTCTAATCTAACTCTCATCAGAGCCTCTGCTCTAAACTGTCTAAACCACAGATATTGTTCCAGTCAGAGAGAAGTCATGCAGAAATCCATTGGAATGGGAGAGGAATGTGTCACTTCTCACATTTTACAATTTTTGGGTATATCCAGGATTCAGTTCCATATTTGTGCATATATATACATACACATTTATATAGATATAGCCATCAAATTATGCAAATATCCTATTTTGTATTTATTATTATAGCATTTAATAATTATTCATTATCTCCATAGAACTTCAGTAAAATTTATAAAGTATTTATTCCATAATTATACATTAGATTCAATAGTCATTTTACTATAATTTGACAATAAAAGTGTTTCTGATTCTCTACTTCATAATATTTCATATTTAATATCATTCACTTTTAAAAATAGTATTCATCAAGTTTAGGTTACCTCTAAGATTAATTAGGTTTATATAGAAATTACTGTGTCATGTTTTCTCTTTTATAAAAGAAGGATTTGTAAAATTTGCATTTCCTTTCATATTATATGGCAGGGCCCATTCACTTAAATATTATATTTTTAAACATTGTAATACTTTTTAATATTTTATCTATACAGTAAACTATTACATATTTATTGTTGAAATTTATTTATTTCATTTTGGTGTTGTGACATGTGTCTACATTTCTGTTTCCTATTTTATCAACCTGTATTCCTTTTTCTGTGAACTGTCAGTATTCTTGCCCATTTGTTAAACTGAGATTTTGTTTTTATGTTTACATTTACTGAGTATCTACTCTGCTCTAGGCACTATGCATACAATAACGTTGTTCCTACCTGTGAAGGGGAATTCCACAAGGAATGAAAGATAGTCACAGCACAGTAGGATGAGCATGGAATTTGGTAAGAGCAAAGGAAGAGGCATCTATCCAGCCTTTTAGAGATCTCCGGATAAAGTGATTCTTAAACTGATTGGAGAAAGAATGGAACTTGGTTATGAGTTGGAATGTTGTATTTAAATTAGGTGATAGCATGTTTAAAATCTCAGAAGAACATCCTTGGCTGGTGTTGCTCAGTGGATTGAGTGACAGCCTATGAACCAAAGGGTGGCCAGTTCAGTTCCCAGCTAGGGAATGTGCCTCGGTTGCAGGCCAGATCCACAGTAGGAGGTGCATAAGAGGCAACGATACATTGATGTTTCTCTCCCTCTCTCTCCCTCCATTCCCCTCTGTCTATAAATAAAATCTTTCCAAAAAGTCTTTAAAAATCTCAGAAGAACAGGATTACAGTGATTCCAAATATTTGTGTGTGATGGCAGCATAGTGTAAGCCTAGGTGTAGACTGTGGTGAAGGATGAGCATCTAGAGATAAGCAGAGACCATTTCATGAAAAGCTGCTCTACCCTAAATTATTCATACCATGCCTATTTCACCAACTTTCATTCTATTTCTACTTTCAATGTTGTAATTCTTTAAATTACTTTCTCAATGGGTTTGCTTCTTTTTGAAATATGTTGGGCAAATATACATTTTCTTCCTTGTAATCAAATCTGCCTACGTTTTCCTCTACCACTACTTCCCTTTTACTATATCAGTTCCACATAGTTTTAAAAAGTGAACGGATTCCTGACCGGTGGCTCAGTTGGTTGGAGCATTGTCCCATGCACTGGAAAGGTCACAGGTTTAACTCCCAGTGAGGGCACATGCCTAGGTTGTGAGTTCAGTCTTCAGTTGAGGCACATGTGTGAGGCAATTAATTGATGTTCCCCTCACATTTATGTTTCTCTCTTTCCTTTTCTTTTTCTTTCTGGAATCAGTAAATACATTTAAAAGAAATAAAGTAAGTGGATAAGACCATTCTGTACTAATTATACTTATTTATTGATGAATTAACTGATTTTATAAGAAATGTGCTTACAAAGGAAACTAGATATTTGATGAAATAAAATAGCAATGACTATATTTATTTCAGTAATTATATGTGACCATATGTAGAATAGCAATTTCAAGAAATAGCTATTGTTCCCAGCAGTATCTCATGAATATTCCATTAGCTATTGAAAATACAATTTTCACAGGTGGGTTGAAAACAACATATAAATTGAAAGGTCTGTGTATTAGAATTATGGCTCCATTGGTGTTACAGCAGCCTCTTCATAAGTTGAACCAGCTGTATTATGAGGGAGTTTGGAGGGTTTCCACAACATAGGGCCATTTAAAGCCATTTATGGTGGCAACAATTCTCATTATAATAAATGTACCTGATGGTATAATACTTTCATCTAGATGCAAGTTGTCTTTGACATAAAGCACAGAAAATAATTGGTAGGTCATTTCAGACAATCATCCTCTTACATTATTTACTGTTAGAGATTATTATAATACTTACCGGGGAATTTCAAAAGCATGTTGTTATTCTTAGATCTAAATACTGAGAAGTACAAAAACACAGATATTTTATTTCAAGTGAAATATTTTTTTTCCTAGAACAACGCTATACTTTCAATCAAATCAGTCAGAAACACAGTTTTATTCATCTTTAACTCTTATTAGTGACTTCTAGTGGCACCACATTAGAAAGTGTGGATAATGCTATTATTTATGATCACCCTTGTTTTTAATACTTTTATTTTCTAACAGAAAGAGGAAATAGATGAAAAGACACATTTATTGAATATCACCACCTATAATAATAACACTGAGTGCTTCAGGCTATATTTTAAGCATTTTATGTATATTACCTCATTTATGACATTAAACTCCAAGAAGTATAGATCCTTACTATCTTCACTTTATATATGAAAACTGAAGCACAGGGATATTATGTAACTATTCCAGTGTCACCAAGATTCTAACAGAATCTCAAATCCAGGTACCTGATTCTTAACTATTATAATACATGACAGAAACCACATGCTAGGTATGTTACACACACAGTTATTTAGTTCTTATGACAACATCTTGAAATAACTTGTTATTCTGTGTGACAAATGAAGCAACTCAGACTTAGAACAATTTAATAACACGCAGGTTGCACACAGATAGTGATTGCAGAGCAGGATCCAATCTAGCTTGACTGTAATGGCCTATCCCACCCTATGCTCAACTCTTCTAGGAAGAACTGCTCATTCCAAGAACTACAGGAATTATGATACCTAAAAATAATAAGTTAAAAGGATTGCAGAAGCCATTAAATCCTAATTTTATCTAATTATGTTATTATTTAGCTCATAAAACTTTTAATAGTACAATAATCAAATTTACCATTGTGCTTCAGTTCTTTGTCTTTGTTTTTTAATCATCAGAGAGATGTGATGATTATTAGGGATGTATAGACACAGAAACAAGTAGGAGAACAAAGAACTTAAACAATGGGGAAATGATCATTAGTACAAAATGATAAAAATTGTCCTTTGCATAAACTATTACCTGCTTGAAATCAATACAAATCTTATCCTATTAAATATATTGTCAGAGTAAGAAATGAGATAACAATTATATAAATCTTAGGTTCTAGGAGCATTCTTATTTTTTTTGTAGTGTATTTAAAATGTAACCTCTGGCCCGGGCTGGCGTAGCTCAGTGGATTGAGCACAGGCTGCAAACCAGGCATTGCAAGTTCGATTCCCAGTCAGGGCACATGCCTAGGTTGTAGGCCATGGCCCCCAGCAACTGCACATTGATGCTTCTCTCTCTCTTTCTCTCTCCCTCCCTTCCCTCTCTAAAAATAAATAAATGAAATCTTTTAAATAAGAAAAATGTAACCTCTGATTTTAGATAAACATTTAAATTATGGGTACTTATTATTACTTTTTTTAAACTACCACTTACCATACTATTAAATTGATAACAGGTTAATTTATCTGTAATTGTAGCTGCATTATATCACTATCTGAATTTTATTTTATTTATTTTTTTAAGATTTTATTTATTTATTTTTTAGAGAGGGAAGGGAGGGAGGGAGGGGGGAGAGAGAGAGAGAGAGAGAGAGAGAGAGAGAGAGAGAGAGAGAAACATCAATGTGTGGTTGCTGGGGGTTATGGCCTGCAACCCAGGAATGTACCCTGGCTGGGAATCGAACCTGGGACACTTTGGTTCCCAGCCCGCACTCAATCCACTGAGCTATGCCAGCCAGGGCTTGAATTTTATTATCTGATAAATTATGGAGATCACATTTTTAACCTGTGCCAAGCCCTTTGGTATTAAACACAACTAAAGATTTTATTGAAAGTTCAGAGCTAAAAGCCCCCACAGGGTTTTATTCCTGCCCTTCCCACATTTAAGAAAAATACTGTCCAATTATTTCTTCAACTGAGGAAGAAATAGAAGTTGGATTAGAGAATTTGATAAATTTTTGGTTATTTACAGAAAATTTATGACTAATACGGCAATGACTCACAAAACAAACTGAAAATCTTAAGATCTTAAAACTAGAGTTCTAGTCAAATTCGTGTTTCTTAATCCTTTCTTTTCATTTTTATTGAATTTATTGGGGTAACACTGATTAACAAAATTATATTGTTTTTAAGTGCACAATTCCTCAATACATCATCTGTACACTGTATTGTGTGTTTACCACCCCAAATACACTCATCTTAAGGTGCACATTATTGATACCTGGGTTAATTTCTTGATTAAATTAGGATCACCTACCAGCTCTACTGAACATTTTGGTATGAATAGTTGTGTAATAATATTAAAAATCCCTCAAACAAATAAAATGTTGTATATATAACTTAAAATGAATACATGTAGAGAACATTTCTAAATATTTTAGTTTGAATCCTCAAGAAAGTGTTCTTATTTTAGAGCATAAAAACACTTAACTACTTTATGCCAGTAAATCTAGTCCCCCGATTTGAAGACAATGCAAAAGAAAAGTATCATTCTAACACACTTCCTAATATCACCTGTGTTATATCTGACCTGGACTGTACTCATGTTTTTCCCAAATTGTGTATGTAATTAACATTTATTTGAAGGTCACATATAAAATTTTACATGTATCACATTATATATGACTAATTGTTATTAAGAATATTAAAATTGTTCGTGCCACTGCTTTGATTTTCTTGGACTAAAGATCAAGAGTCCATTTATTATCGATGTAGTAACTCAGTCACACTTTAGTTTTTAAGTGCAATGGTATCCCATGGACTGCTTCCAAAGATTTTTCAGTAACAAAAAGTATACATGACATATATAAGAAGACTAAATAACTCATGTAGCCTGCATGATAATGGTTATGACAAATTTAACAGCCAAAACTTGAACTGAGGCAATACTGTAACAGGGTGCAGCCAAGAGGGGAGCCTCAAATAGGGATCTGTAATAAGATCCAGAAGAGCCTGGAGATAATTGGCTCCACACCACAGGGCCACACCTGCCCGGAATCTGGCAGCTGTAGCCAATTGTGAGAGGAGCCGGAAATGGGGCTTCAGAGGAAGATTGGCGCTGGGATTTAAACCAAGACGCAGCAGCCATTGGGGGGCGGGGGGAAGAGTTATGCGTAGCCCTGCAAGAGAGAACCCCACAGCCTTGGCAGAGTGAAGACTCCCTTGACGGTGAGAGGAGAAGGAGAAGCATGCAGACTTGACGGAGTGTAGAGTCTCCTGCAGCCCTGAGAAGAGAACCACGTGGCCTGGCAGAGTGGGGCCCCCACAGCTTTAGAAGGGGGAACCACCACCTGGTTTTAGCAGAGATCCCGGTGACTCAGCCGAGGGTGCCGGGAACCCAGGGAGGTCTCCCAGTCGAGAGGGAGGACTAACTGGGAAGAACCAGAGGACTGCCTAAGCCATGGACTTCTATTTCCTTTCCTGAGATACGGTACTCTGGACTGGGCAAAGGGGGAAGGAAGGAAGGACTGTGTGTTTGTGGGTGTTTTAAGGGACTTTGGGATTTTGGTGAAGACATTAGGTCACTACTTAAGTTTGTATATAGCATTAAATAAACGTTTCCTTTCCTTTTCACAAATCTCTGGCATTGAGAGACGTCTTTCCTCTGGCGGCGGACATAACGGACCCGGGGCCTTCTTTCAATAATAGTATATCATCCCAGGCCCCCCTTGTTGTGTGTTCTGTAATAATACTATGCACATTACCCTAAAAAAATCTGTTATCAGGTTAAAAAATTAAAACAGAAATCCAAGAAATTTTAAGTCCCTCTACTGGTATAGCATTGGAAAGAACAATTAACTCCATGGGCCAGAGAAAAGGAAGTCTCAAGTTACAGAGAGAGAAGAGATCAGAATTACCAAAATCAAAGCAAGAAACAAAGTGGGGGCAGGGGTTGGGAAGGAATAAGGCAGGAAAGAAAGGGGGAGAGAGGAGGAGGCACAGATAAAGAGAGAGAGAGGAAATTCTTCGGAATAAAGCAGGATTGATGCCTAGCCATGCCAACTGTTTAAATAAGTGTATAAATGTTTCAATATTTCATAACAATAATTAAGCAGTTGCTGTTATGAGTCACTTAGTGGTTCTATATTAACCCAGATTGTTCTGGTTCCTCTCCCTGGACTTCCCATGATCTGAGAATTAAAGGGTAACATTTTAAATGGTACTAATATTAGTTGTCAAATAGTATTATACCCTGGTAATAAAAAAAAAAAAAATCAACAGCATTCATTTTGGTAAAGAATCACAGAACAAAACATAATTAATGTATAAATAAGAAACAAGGTTAGAAAATTATCAAGCATTAGAAAATTCAAAATTCAAAACTGAAGACAGAGAAAGCACGACATATACATGCTCAGAAGGAGAGAGAACCACATATTTATGAATAGCTTCCATAGCCACCAGAGGATAGCCTCTTATTGCTTAGTGATAGGTACTAAAGGAAAAATATTTCATCTAACTCTCTATCTATCTATCATCTAACATCATCATCATCTATTTATCTGTCTATCTATAAGATGTCCATCTTTTCTAAATGCAGCAATAAAATATACACAGCTTTCAGCATTTTTCTCTCTTGGTCTAAAAAAAGTTCAGACATATTTGACACACATATAAGGCACAATGAAGTAAGGAGTATATTATTGAATGTAAATGATATTAAACTAGTTCATTAATTTTTTGTTAATCTGTGCTCAATATTTTTAAAGAAGGAATGGTCTTAATGAAACATCAGATTAAACACAACATATGTTTATTCAGTGCCTATATACCAGGCACTGAACTAGTCAGCAAAATTAGAGCAATACTTATGCACAGTCCCCATCCTCAAGGAATTCAAATGTAAAAGTGGAATGGTCAGGTAAGATGCCTAGGTCAGCAATTTTCAACCCTTTTCATATCATGGCACACATAAACTAATTACTAAGACTGTGGCACAGCAAAAATATATATTTTTTGTTAATCTGACAAAAATAGGTATAAGTTTTATTCATTCACACCAGGCAGCCATTGTTGTGTTTTTTAATTTGACAATCTAAGGGAAAACCAGTCAGTGCCATTGACTAAATAGTCAGGTATTGAACATTTTGAAAATTCTTGCAGCACACTGGCTGGAAATAGCTGGCCTAGGTGATGACAGTAAAAATTGTTTCAAGGGGTCACTTAGCCCAAACTAGAAAAAGTAAAAGTAAGCTAAATCAGGGAGTTTGCAAGAGCAGGTAAAACTTCAACTGAGCAGCCCTATGGAGTGAGCCAGGTAGATGGAAATTTCTTTACTTTTAATTGCACATTCTCCACCACGTAACATTGCCCTTAAAGACATCACAGTTCCTCAGGTTTCCATGTGAAAGGGTTTCAGCTGGGTTTCTTTGTCTGGAACCCTTCTCTAGACTCCTCATTTATTGCCTCTCAAGGGAAGAGAAGCAAGGTGTCTGACTAATGAGTTTGGAATAATGCTCCATTTGGAGCAAGCTTGCACTATGGACAGATGTGTGCTGGCCTGCTTTCTCAGCCTGGTGGTGAGCTCAGGGAGCTGGCAGTTCTCTGGTCCAACAGCTTGCTGCTCTTCCAGTAACTGGGTAAATAAGTTGATCCAATCCTAAGAGGTGTTCTCAAGTCCTTTTTGGCTGTGTATCTAAGTCATGTCCTTTACTCCTTTGATCTATTTTTTATTAGCAATAAAACTGACAATTTGATCTCCATCTGTCTGACTCCTGTGTCTATTTCTCAATTTATTTGAAGCAGGGCAGTAAACAGGGTTGTTATTTAGGGACTCATTAAATCTGAAACCACCACTTTCAGTACATTCTCTTAAGTGGTTGTTTAAATACGTGCAGTTTAGTTTTGCTGATTTGTTCAGGAGCCTAGAACCCGATTCAAATTCAATTTGGGGACTTTCAGCCTCTTTTTTCCAGAATCATGGCCAAGATCATACATCTAACAGGAGCTATAATTTTTAGTTAATGAGTTTCTCCCCTCAGCTTGTCTTCATCGATAGGTCAAGTGTAATAACTAATGCAAATCTATCAACATTAAGAAATAACTGAGCACTTGCAGTGTTGCTCATGTGTTCATTGTGTCATTGTCTCACTTAGCTTGGGCTGCCATGACAAAATGCCACAGACTGAGCAGCTTAAATAGCAGACATTTATCTTCTCATGGTTCTGGAGGCTGAAATTCTGAGATAAAGGTACCAGCATGGTTGGTTCCAGTGAAGCCTGTCTCAAGACTTGGAGGAGGCTGCCATCCTTACCATATACTCATGTGACCCTTTCTTTGTGTACACAGAGAGAGAGGGAGAGAGCACTCTGGGGTCTCTTCTTATAAGATCGTCAGCCCTATAGGATGAGAGCCACACCATGATTGCCTCACTTTACCTGAATTACCTCCTCACAGGCCCTATATCGAAATCCAGTCAAAATGGGAGTTAAGGTTTCAACATATGTATTTGAGGGCCAGGACACAATTTGTCCCATAGCAATTACCTTTGTAATGGAATAATGATGACTAATTCACCCTTATTAAACATCTTTCCTGTGCCAGTCTCTGTGTTGTCACAATTTAATACTTAAAATAATCTTATATTTATCATTATCATCTATTTCAGAAAATGAGATCACAATTAAAGAAATTTCAATAATCTATCCAAAATTACTCACTGACATAATCAGAATGTAAATCTTACAGTCAAATGCTGAGCTATTCTTTGTCATCTCTCAGGCTGTGTTGGTTCATGTTCCTTGTGTAATTTATATGCTTATTGCTAGGGATTCAAAGACATGGGTTCTGGGCTCTATGAGTGGGAAGAAATACAAACAAGCAATAAAAAATAATATGTTGGTTATTGCTTCAGTGGTATTAAGTCCAAATATTTTACATATATACTACATTATTTATTTTTTCTTCATTTTGTAAGCAAAAATGTTGTCCATGATAAAGGCTGGGAGGACATAGGGCTAGCATACTTTGACAGGGAGACAAGCTAATGCTTAGTGTAAACTGCATAGATTCTAAATGGTAAGCAATAGCAAGCATTTGCAGAATGTTTCTAGGATGATATCACAATGCTGGTATTTGGGCAAACAAGTGTCTACATAAATTGTTCATATCAGTCATAGCCTGTTAAATAAATTTTATCTGTGCAGTATAAAAGTTAGAATATAGAATACTGTGTTTATTTAGCCAAACTTGGGGGCATGGTAACATACTAAAGCTGTATGTTTGAACAAATTCATAAGTAAATTTGTTCACATGTTTACTGATTTAATTTCTTGATATTGATACTTCAGGCCTTGTAAGAATAAATAAATCCTACAAATTCTTAATTCATGCCTAAGGATTAATTTATTCATTAAATTTATCCAGTATGTTCTTGCTTAGAGGTGGTACCACTGATAAAGACAAAGCTGAATATTTCTATTGTTTCCTATTAAGGCGGTACCACTGATAAAGACAAAGCTGAATATTTCTATGGTTTCCTATTATCTTATTTTCATTTTCTTCTAGTATCCCCATATTTTACTAATTATTTTGGATTTGTTTACAAATCTATTTATTTTAAGTAAAAGAAGACAATTTCTAAGTTATTTTATTAGTATTTTTAACAAATGTCTGTCTTACCAATAAAGAACTTTGTATGACCCAGGAAAAACAATGTGCTGTCAATTAGAATTAATTTTATTTAAATGGATGGTACAGAGGTGAGAGCAAAAATTAAAAATATAAATAAGAATCTGGATAAATAATTTCTCAGTAAGTTTTGATAAGAAGAAAAATAAAATAGATGTGTTTTATTCCTTTTAGTTTTCCTCCCAATGTAAAGTAAATAGCCCCATAGAATATGATATTTTGACAATACAGAAATTTTATTTAAAGGATGTTTTCTGAGGAGGTAAGCTAGGAGGTTTTAGGATAAATTATTTTATTATTTTCTACTTGGAAAACAATATTACAGTCAAAAGTGATATACTCTTTCATTGAATCTCTTACTAGAACACTTTCCAAACTATGCTTTTTTGCTCCATTCCCCTCTGTTTTTCCTTTAGCAGAGCACCATTTCTGTTCATAGATCTTCAAACAAAACAAAAGCTTAGCCTAAAATAGCTGGGATATAATTCAGACAGTAGAGGCAGAAAGTACTGTGAACTTTTGAAGCGTTTTCATAACAAAAATGCACATTTCAAATTGGAAATTTCTGTAAGATATGATAAGGTGCATAGTGTTCTTTTATTGATGCACTATGCAATGCAATTTTTATACTTTTATATCTCCTGTAATAGAAAATATGACCTGCAGCTACACATAACACTGGTATTTGGAACCATTACAGGCCTTTGTAAAGTGTATTATGCCTTAGTGATACATTCAGAAGAAATCCAAAAGCACATAAATCTAGTGATTGCCTTTAAACTACACCTTTGGGTGAGATTTCAAGTTTTCAGAATCTGACTGCTTCTTAGCAGGTCAGAATTTTAGAACCATTGGCTATTCCTCAAATCAGTGTTTGACCTCTCCCCACATGGAAACTGGAAGGGATAAGAGAATATCATAAAGATGGAAAATCTATTTTTATAACAGAGGCACCATAGTAATATTAAATAATATGTCATCTGTCCATATAAGCATGCATGTGCACATGTATTCATGAACATACACATCCACAGAAATCCCTATTAGCCTTTCTCCTTTAACCCTGATTCATTTTTCTAAATATCACTTTTTACCACTTGAAATATTGAATATATATTAATGTCCTTCAGTCTTATTCACTTCACCCATGTTTCTACAATGTCACATAGTAGTACTTTAATAAATAATTATAAATAACGAATGAATGAATATAAAAGGAAACTGTATGTTACATCCCTTTTTTCCATTATGTACCTCAAAACACAGTTTGGTATCAATTTATTTGATTTTTAAGCATCTTGGTGCCTATGTACCTACTGAAAGTCCAATACCTATCTGGAATCTGTGAGGCTACAAATAAGGGTAAGAAAATAAACTGTCAAATATATGGTTTTTCTAAAATTTCTTTTCTCTTTGAATCTGCCTTACTTCATCATTTACATATAAAGAACTAATCACCATTAGCAGAATCTTATGTAATAAATAGAATTTTGTTGCTTATTAGAGAAAATAAAAAAATATAAACAAAGCAACCAATTGGTTAGTTTTCTCAAGTACCTAAAAACCATGGATAAATTTATATATATATATACATACTAATAAAAATGTTCTTAGCAAAAATGTATATGAAGACTCAGAATTATTTGAATGGAAGATATGGTGATAACCACAAATAACATTTTAAGGTTTTCATTCAGTGGAATCTCTAGATTAGAGGAAAAAATTAAAAATATGCTACAGATCAATGTTATATGGAAAGTGCAGATGTCAAGAATAATTTTACTTGATCCCTATAAATTAGGAATATAATTAACTATCATAGGTGAAATAGATATAACTATGAGTAAAGGCAGAAATATATTTTTAAGAAGAGCATATAAGGATTCTTCCATAATATTACTCAATTATTTTTAGTATAATAATTTCCTTTTTTTATCTACATACCATATTATGAATCACCTAGATATACTTTTGTTTCTCCTAACACAATGCCATCACAGAGGAGATTCAGAATTTTAAAGCCGTATTTTGACTTACTTCTATGATCTATAGTTATGGTTAAATTTGAATTTTGCTGACATAATATATAAGTTAGAAATATTTGACTCCTTTGTATAGAATATATTTTTGATAATATTTAAAAACAATATAATAAATTATATTATTATAAAGTAACCTAAATTTATGCAATTTAAATCAATGCAGTAAATTTGATTGATTCAGGATAAAAGTTAATTATTAAAAAATATTTTCTTTCATTTTGTCCTGAGATGTCATGTTTATATTTTGAAGTGAATATTTTAATAGTAAAATAATTGAATGAAATTCTTAAATTTGATTTAAAATATAGAAAATAATTTTTAAAATATAAAATATTTAAGTAATTAGTAATAAAAACAGTCGATTTTTCTAACTCTGACTAAACTGATTTTGATATCAATAAAATTTTTAAAAATATTTTCCAAATAATAGAAATGTTCAGAAAGAAGCTAAGGATTACATTTAAAAACAAATCAATCATAAAAGTACATGTTTTTAGCCCTGGCTGGCCTAGCTCAGTGTATTGAGCGCAGGCTGCGAACCAAAGTGTCGCAGGTTCAATTCCCAGTCAGGGCACATGCCTGGGTTGCAGGCCATGACCCCCAGAAACTGCACATTGATGTTTCTCTCTCTCTCTCTTTCTCCCTCCCTTCCCTCTCTAAAAATAAATAAATAAAATCTTTTTTAAAAAAGTACCTGTTTTTAAAAAATATGTTTATAATTGCCCTGCCAGGGTTAATTGTGTTTTGTCACTAAAAATATTAGTATAAAAATTGATATTTTATCAACCAAAATAACATGGAGATTACTATATATGTGCATAAGAGTTGGGAAGCATGCTTTTGTGGGTGTCAAAGTTTTGTGATGCTGAATTTAACACCTATGAAGGTCTCCAAGTATTATATTCCTTTCTATGTGCTGTCTTACATTTTCAGACTGGGTCAAAAAAAGGATGGAGACTACTAGAAGTAAATTTCCCTACATTTAATTAAAAGAATTTCTGGCTCAGGGAGAAGTTGAAGAAAATAGAGACAATCCTGAGAGAAGCATATTTGCAATTTAGAATTCTAAAATATGAGGAGAAATACACATTATCATATACTCCATTATATATATGATCTTATATGTAATATAATATATATACAAAACATATATGGCATTATATGTTGCATTATATGTGGCATTCTATATTGAAAAATTTACTCCAGAAAGAGAAGAGATGTAGTGCACTTCTTTTTTTAAACTATTTATTTAATAATTTTTTAGAGAGGGGAAGGGAGGGAAAAAGAGAGGGAGGGAAATATCAATGTGTGGTTGCTTCTCACAGGCCCCCTACTGGGACATAGCCTGCAACCCAGGCACGTGCCCTAGCCTGGGAATCACAACACTGACCCTTTGATTCACAGGCCAGACCTCAACGACTGAGCCACACCGGCCAAGCTTGTTGTGTACTTTTAAAATGAGGATGCAAGTCAGGAATGGACAAGCCATGGAAATAGAGAAGGCAGGAGATCCAGCATAGGTTAAGAACGTGATGTAAATCCTGTATGATGATTTAAGAAAATTCCCAAAATAAAAATCTGTACAGTGGCAATACACTATAGTGCATATCATATTGACTTATTAGTTAGTAATAATGAGGATTAAAGAGAGCACAAATCCTGTGACCTATCATTATTACTTAGTGGTTTCCAATGATATCAGGAAACATGCTAAGTAAATCAAACAAGCACAATTAGTAAAGACAAACCAATGGTTTATTGGGCTCCCACTTGCTCCCAGATGCAAAGTTCAAAACATGGGAAATCAACAAGCTCACAGAAATGGTTGAGGATGGTCACAAAAGAGAGGAAGAAGTGAAGGCTATGCAAAGTGAAATAAAGAAAAGTAAACTGGGAACCAACAGTGAAGGGAAGGAAACTGGAGTCAAAGCAACAATTTGGAGAAGGAAGAAATAAACATTCGACCAGAACAGAATGAAGAAACAATAATTCAAAAAAATGAGGAGAGGCTGAGGAACCTCTGGGACAACTTTGAACCTTCCAGCACCCTAATCATATGGGTGCCAGAAGAAGAAGAAGAAGAGCAAGAAATTTGGAAACATAATAAAGGAGAACTTTACCAATCCAGCAAAAAAAAAAAAAAAAAAAGATTTCAGGAGTCCAGGAAGCTCTGAGGGTCCTAAAGAAGTTGGACCCAAGGACACACACACCAAGGCACATCATAATTCTATTACCTGAGATTAAAGATAAGGGGAGAATCTTAAAAGCAGTAAGAGAAAAGGAGACATTTATCTACAAAGGAGTTCCCATAAGACTGTCAGCTGATTTCTCAAAAGAAGCCCTGCCAGCTAAAAGGGAATAACAAGTAGTCAAAGTCATGAAAGGCAAGGACCTACATCCAAGATTACTCTATCCAGCAAAGCTTTCATTTAGAATGGAAGGGCAGATAAAGTGCTTCCCATATAAGGTCAAATTAAAGGAGTTCATGATCATCAAGCCCTTATTATATGAAATGTTAAAGGGACTTATCTAAGAAAAAGAAGGTCAAAACTATAAAAAATGAAATGACAAATTCAAGTATCAGCAACTGAATCTTAAAAATAAAAATGAAAACAAAAATAAACACAAACTAAGCAAAGAACTGGAACAGGAACAGAATCATAGAAATTGAGAACACATAGAGGGTTATCAGCAGGGAAGGGGACGGGGGAGAGTGGGGTAAGATACAGAGAATGAGAAGCATAAGTGGTAGATACAAAATAGAGAGGGAAAGGTTAAGAATAGTATGGGGAATGGAGAAGCCAAAGAACTTCTGTGTATAACCCATAGACATAAACTAAGGGAGAGGGAGAATGCTGGTGGGAAGGGTGGTGCAAGGTAGAAGGGAATAAAAGGGAGGAAAAATGGGACAACTATAATAGCATAATCAATAACATATACTTAAAAATAAAATGCCATAGATTACTGCATACAGTTGGCCCTTAATATCCTCAGACTTCTAACTGCCATTCAAAAACAATACAGGTATTTACAGGAAAAAAAAAATCTTCATATAAGTGGGCCCATGCGGGTCAAACCTGAATTGTTCAAGGGTTAACTGTATATTATTCTTCCAAATCTACTCAGACAGAATTGTTTTAAGAAATATTTTTACTGAGTCTTCCAAATAATTTGACTTATTTTTAACAGAAATAAAAACTTTGTTTTGATTATTGTATTTTATTTGTTTTTAGTAGGATTCAACTAAATTATATCATGTCAATAACAAATAAAAATTGGCATAAACTAACTTGGAAACAAACAAATGACATCTGATTATCTTAAATTAACTCCTGAAAAAAAATGTATGAATAGCCTAGGTCAGTGTGGCTCAGTGTGTTGGATGTTATCCTGCAAAGGGAGAGGTAGCCGGTTCAGTTCCCAGACAGGGCAAATACTGGGCTGCAGGTTTGGTCTCTAGTTGGGCTGTGTGTAAGAGGTAGTGATCAATGTTTCTCTTTCATATCAACATTACTCTCCCTCCCTTCCCCTCTCTCTAGAATCAATAAAAGAAAAAAATAAAGAAGGTGGATATGGTAGTATGGGCACACCAACTGCTATTATTTTCTTTATCTCTGAAATCCACCCTCTAAACTTTAATTTTTGCTTCCAAAAATTTAACATTTCAATTGAATAAATTTTTATTTTCTTAATTTCTTTAACATAAGTAAGTAAACAAAATATTGGTCAACTGCAGTAACTGGTAAACAAATATAGTAATTTGTAGCATTATTTTACCTTTCACCTTATAAAATTCTCATATAGAAGAATGAAGAATGCCTTTGAAAGAACAGAGTTCAGTGAACATAGAAAGGCATAGCCATTATTTAAGGGTACATTTATTTGGTATCACTGACTATCTGCTCATATTTCTCCTTTGAATTTGTCCCTATTTTCTTTCTTATTTACTTAATTATCTAACTTAACAAATCTGGTAATCATCGATTGTAGGGACTTAAGACTCCAAACTGTTTACAGGTTAGAGGAATCTAACCGGGGAGTGCGAATTACAATCTGGGTGACAGCAGACAGTTCGGCAGATGTGAGAGATTATCCGAGAAATATGCCAAGGGCCTCTGAAACTAATTTTTGTAATACATCTTATGAGAATCTGATAAAAACCATTAAATTTCTCTTGAAATACACAGATTCATATTCACCCACTTTTCATTCAATTTCAAAAGTTTGGTAATGTGAAAAGTTGATATAAGTGGAGCCATTTCAAGATAGAGCCACAGCAACCATTCAGAGGAACTGCTTGCATGTTTTCCTTGTTGCTTGAACCCTTGGAATGTTCAAATTGGCAAAAATTATCTTTAGTGTAGGCCAAAGCAATGTTATCTTGCAAACAATTCCCTGTAAAACTAACAGGAAAGCAGACACCCTGACCACAGAGACACTCTTTCTGAAGATAGAACCAGTAATCAATCATTCATGAGCTAAAGAATAACTCAGCTTGTTAACACCAATATGAATGTCTTTCTTGTATTCATGTAATCAATTCCTTTCCTTTTTCCTTGCCCTCACCCTGTAATCGAGATACATTTTTGGTTTCTGCCTGAATCTATGCCCCTGAATGCAATTCTTTAATCACAAATAATCACATATTGCCTCTTACTTTGGCTTTTTATTGTTTGGTTAGCCACAGATTCCTAAAATGCATGTATAGAGACTCTTTTTGGGAACTTTCTACCTGCTAGTAAAACATATCATTTCATAGTGTTAACTTCAACACTGATTTATGTCTCAAGCAATGGTATTATTCAGAACATTATGTGGATAAAGTACTCAAAAACTTTTATTGAGCATTCACATTGAACCAGGAACTATAGCTTATTTCTGGAAAAAAACATACATAAAATATACTTTTCCTTTAAAGGAATATAAAGTGCCAATTACAAGATAGGGTAATGATTACTTAATTGATATTAATGTAATGATAACAGAAAACAGAGGAGGCAGAGGCAAAAAAAGACAGTTTTCCAGTATAGTGTAGCAAAATACTTGGTATTTAAACATATAACTTGATCAAAAGTAGAAAACAAAAATAGAGCTCCCAACATGGGTAAGGTCATGAAGTCCTTTTGTTCCCCATCAGGAAGTTTGTCCACCAGTAAATAAATTGCCTAAGGCAATATACACTATTGTACAAAAAGTATTATCCTGAAAAAAAAGTAAAATTAAATTTTAAAAAATAAGATTTATAGCATATTATTTATTTTAAATAATGGCAATAGTATATTATTTTTTAATTTATATTTTGATTTCTTTTAAAAATTATCTCTGTACTTATTCATATTTAAGTCCTCCATAACTTCTAAGAATAGTTTAAAAATTATTGTTAAAAGTCAATTGCAAGAATCATTTCCATTTTGAGTTGGCTTGTTTTTATTTACATTATTTCCTTTAAAAATGTGCATGGACATGGACAACAGCATGGTGAAGGGGATGAGAGTAGACAGGGGGTGGAGGTGGAAGAAGGTACAAGGGGGATAAATGGTAATGGGAAAATATAATAAAATCATTTAATCTTCTTAACCACGTTAAAATACAATCACCATACTTCTGAGTTGTTTTTTAATCAACTTTTAATCACTTTCCACTACCATGATATATTTTCATCTATCCATCATGTGTTTAGATATTTTAGGTTAGTTTACTACATTATTGAAAATGTATTTTATTCCAAACCATGTCATTATACTTCTTTCAACCATAATATTCATAGTATAAGTATATTATTTTAGATTTTATTTGTAGAGATCATAGTGGTCAGGTGTCAGTAAATAATTGTCTTGATGGTTAGTTGCCACATATTGAAGACTGTCTCTACAATGATGTCTGAACTTTAAATGTCTTTTTTCACATATTTTCTTCATTTTCAATATCATTTTGTCCTTTCCCATTAGTATTGTGTAATCTTGTCACTGACAGTCACCTAGAGCTATATCAAGAATTACCTTAGATGTTGCAATGAATTTTCTTTCAAATTTTATTTTTATTTGTACAAAATGGTCTTAAATATTTTCTACTTTGTGAAGCAGTTGTCTTAAACTTTAAATTCGTTAGAATTTTCTCATTCACATCTTGGAGGAGTGATCCAACTTCAGTGTGTTTCAGCTTATATATTGTATGATATCATGTATAATGAATTTCACTAGTTATGAATATTAGTTAATGATTGTTTAGAACTGTACATATGTAAAGTATTACAGATATATGACAAAAATGAATCACTAAATATTTTAATTTCATTCCATATTTTTTATAAATGTATCTTGCGGGCATGTTGCTACAACCTCAAGTGGACATAATAATACTGCTTTGCAGCAGACACAAGCTAACAGCAATGAGGAGCTATTTTCTTCACAGAGATTCAGGCCTATATGAAAAGGAAACAAAATAAGAGATTGGTAAGAAAAAATAATGCTTTTTTTTAACCAGGAAAGAAAATAAATAACATAAGCAGCTTGTCATATTTATTTCTGGCATAAAGTAGAAAGCAAACTAAATTATGTGCGCTTATTTATTCATTTGTAAAACAATTTTGTGTGTTATATGGATAAAAGATTTTGGATTCATATGAACCTAAGTTTAAAGCATCAGTAATTTCCTGGTTTTATAAACTGAAATAAGCTAAGGTGCTCTGAAACTCAGTTTTTACAACTATAAAATGGGGGTGAAGGTACTGGACTCAGACATTTATAAGAATTAAAAACAAACAAAATAACAACAAATATCAAAATAGCAGAAGCAATTAATGCAGTGACTGACACATGGTTGGTATGTTCTACATGGTAGCTTTTGGTGTCCTTGTATTTGTGTATGTTTGAAAATATTAAAATGGGGCCTATACTAAAACTCTAAGTATGTGAATGTGCAATATAAATATTTGAATACCAAAAATGTTTCATAAATGTATGTAACTATAAGTTTATACATTTTCTAACAAAGCAATTGACTCTAATTTCAAAAAAAATGTATCAATTCTCCTCAACATTCCTTTATCCATCACCTTCCAAAAGATAGTCATAATTTATGCTAATAAACACCTGGCTTACACATTTCTGTTTCTATCCTTGGTTGTCAGTAAAAGGACTGTCACAATTCCTTTAACTTCTCAAACTTAACAAATGTGTTCAAGACCAGAATCATACTAGGAAGTTCTAAAATTTCGATATTTCTAACAAGCAGTTTAAACCAAAATTGTTTAGCCCCAAATCACCTTCTTTCCAATAATTGTGATTTAATAAATTAATTTCATTTGTAGAATGATTCAATGTTTCTTCCT
Source organism: Phyllostomus discolor (assembly GCF_004126475.2). Classification (NCBI taxonomy): domain Eukaryota; kingdom Metazoa; phylum Chordata; class Mammalia; order Chiroptera; family Phyllostomidae; genus Phyllostomus; species Phyllostomus discolor. The sequence continues at coordinate 37,346,725 of NC_040913.2, read as the reverse complement.
TCCTGTAAAAAACCCAATGAACTCCTGGATGTTGCTCTCCATAGAAACTAGAAGAGCAAAGATGCTTGTACATAATTATGACAAATTTTGGTGACTCTAGAGCAACCTTATGAAACAAATAAACAAGTCTTTCAGCAAGAGCCTCCTTCTAGTATCGGCTGTCTTCCAGTAAAGTTTTGACTTTGGTATCTGTTTATTTTCTCATGCAAACCATACTATTCCCATGATTCTTTGTTCATCCTTCAACATAAAGCACTACCAAGATTCAGTAAATATTCAGGTAGAATGTAATATGTGGTATTTTTTTTTGCTGTTGTTAAAAAAACATGTGTTTTGGTTTTGGTTTTGGTATTTTTGTTGTTGTTGGAATGAGAGGAAGACAAATTAGATTGGAGAAGTAGTTAATGGACTTTGACTTGTCATTTTACTTTAAAATCAACTGGTCATACTTACAGATAACAAGGAATTCCAAATGAATTGTACATATCTGTCCTAAGTTTTTCTTGTCATTATTAAGCAATCTTTAATCCTTTATGATAATGAACAAAGTTGAAATATCCCTTTTCTCTCTCTCACTCTCTCTCATGCACACACACACACACACACACACACAGAAGAATTATGTAAAATAATTAAACTTCTGATATCATGCACAAAATAATTGCTAACAATATTAATTTATTCATGCTTTTAACAATTATTGAACACTTACATTTGTCAGGCATTTCTGTAGCACTGTAATGGAACATAGGCAGAATAGATAAAGCCTTGCTTTTATGCAGCATATTATTTATATTAAACCCACATAATTTATTATTTGTGCCCATGGCTAGAACTCAAACTGTGTGCTATGATATTCTCATTGAAACAAACTATGAAAGAAGAAATCATTTAGTGCTTGGAACATCTGTGTGAGTTGGAATACATATTTTTTACATTGTAGGTTATTTTCAAAATTGCTCCTCTTTGAGTAGGGAAACAAACAGGAGGGAAAACCATAAAACAAAGAATCTCTATTCTCAGGTAGATATTAATTGACCATAAGGTGTGGGTTGATCTCTGGGGTCTTCATTCTGTTTTGTTGATCTGTTTCATATGCCTGTTCTTGTGCCAGTACCAGACTGGTGTGATTACAATGGTTTGTAACATGGTTTGATATCCAGTATTGTGATCCCTCCAATTTTGTTCTTCTTTCTCAAGATTGCTGAGGCCATTCAAGGTCTTCTTTTGGTTCTATATACATTTTTTGAATATTCATTCCAGATCTGTGAAAGATACATTGGTATTTTAATAGGAATTGCATCAAATTTATACATTGCTTTGGGTAGTATGGACATTTTAATGATGTTCATTCTCCTAATACATGAAGATGGTATATGCTTTCATTTGTTGTGTCTTCCTCTATTTCTTTCTTCAATGTTCTATAGTCTTCCAATTACAGGTTTCTTACCTCATTGGTTAAGTTTATTCCTAGGTACCTTATTTTTGTTTTTGTTGCTGCAAATGGTAAATGGGATTGTTTTCTAAGAGTTCATTATTGTGTATAAAAGTGCCACCAATTACTGGATATTAATTTTGTAACCTGCTACTTTGATGAATTCATTTATTAAATATCATAATTTGTTTATGGAGTCTTTAGGGTATAATATATTGTCCTCATTTTTCTATACACAAAATTAAAAGAATAATGTTATGGGTTCATAATTATGGAGTAGATGTGATTAACTTTTATTCTCTAGTTGAATTTTATTGATTATTTAACCATTGTTTTTTCAACTGAGATGGCACAAGACAAAGATTTTCTATAATAGAAATTTGGAAAGTGTTTAAACATACAGAGATATTTTCCTTTTGAGAAATCTACATACATATTCTATCTCGCAAATGGTTCCTTTATTAAAAAGGTTAAAATAATGTACAGTTCTTATTTTACTTTGGTGGTGGTAATATTATAAACTTAATCTTTAACACCTTTGGTTGAAACCTCTCCCTGTCTCCATCTCTATAGCCTCTCATCCTGTGTGTGTGTCTCTCTCCTGCATGTGCGAACATGGGGTACTTGTCATGATTTTTGATGCAGTGCCTAGTCAGTGTTATCTCTAAGTATCCTCTTCTTTTTCTTCTGCATTAAAAAGAAATGAGTTTCTTACATCTGAGTTCTAGAGTATGCAAAACATTATAACTAACAAGGCCTTCTTTGCCCTTGGAAAGTGGAAGGGTTTTAAGCAGATGTAAAAACATATCTTCAAAAATCTAAATGTCCTTTACAACAGATCTCATAGAGTAATGTATCACATTATAATGTACTACCCCAGGAGAAATGAAATTCATAAAATTCATACTCTGGAGAACTGGCTAACAATGAATTTGTCAGCCAGTTCTTCAGAGTTTGGATTCTGGTCTCTGAGAAACTTACCATAAGATACTAGAATGTAAGATGAAAGAATGGGTTTCAAACAGTGCCCCTCTTTTCAAGTTATTCATGTAGAATAAAAAGAAAAGATGCTTAGCCTCTGTTTTAAATTAAGATTCAAGGATATGAAATACAGCATTTATACATTATTAGATATTTAGTTTCTACTACAAGTGATATGTGCTTCATTGTGAATGACATAAAAAGTTATCATATATAACTCTTGCCACTAAGGAGTTAATAAACTTGATGAGTGTTATTTTAAGATAGAATATCAGGTGTTGATAAGCAATTAGTAATAGAATAGTTTTTATTTTTAAAAATTTTATTGTATTTTCCCATTAACCTTTAACTCCTTTATACCACCTCCCCCTCTGCAATCACCACACTATTGCCCATGACCATAAATACTTTTTCTTTTTTGATCCATTCCTCCATCCCCTAATCTCCCCCCTGCTTATTTGGCATCCTGCTATCTATGTGTCTGTCTATATTTTGCTTGTTAGTTCAGTTTGTTCATTTGATTCCATGTGTGAGTGAAATCATATGGTGCTTTTCTTTCTCTGACTAGCTTATTTCACTTAGCATCATGTTCTCTAGGTATATTCATGCTCTCATGAAAGGTAAAATTTTCTCCTTTTTTACATCCACATAATATTCCATGGTGTAAATGTCCCACAGCTATTTTATCCACTCATCTACTGATGGACACTTGGGTTCCATAGCTTGGTGATTGTAAATAATGCTTCAATAAATATAGGGGTGCTTATGTTCTTTTGAATTAGTGTTTGAGTTACATTGGATATTTTCTCAGAGGTGGGATAGTTGGATCAAAATGCAGATTCATTTTTAACTTTTTGAGGTATCTCCATACTGCTTTCCACAGGGGCTGCACATATCTGCATTCCCACCAACAGTGAAGAAGGGTCCACTTGGTCCACATCCTCACCAGCACTTGTTGTTTGTTGTTTTACTGATAATACCCATTTTGACAGGTGTGAGGTGAGGTCTTATTACAGTTTTAATTTGCATCTCTCTGATGGCTAGTGTTGTTGAACATCTTTTCATATGTCTATTGGTCAGCTGTATGTCCTCTTTGGAGAAGTGTCTCTTCAGATTCTTTGCCCATTTTTTAAATTAGTTTTTTTGTTTGTTTTGGTGTTCAGTTTTGTAATTTCTTTATAAATTTTAGGTACCCCTTATTAGATGCACTGGTGAATATGTTCTCCTATTCTGTGGGATGTCTTTTTATTTTGTTGATGGTCTCCTTTGCTGTGTAAAACCTTTTACTTTGATGTATTCCCATTTATTTATTGTTTCTTTTTGTTTCCCTTGCCTGGACAGATATAGCCAATAAAATATTGCTGCCAGAAAAACCCAAGATTTTGCTGCCTATGCTTTTTTTTAGGATTTTTATAGTTTCAGGTCTAGCATTGAAGTATTTATTCCATTTTTGAATTTATGTTTGTATGTAATTGAAGAAGCTTGTCTAATTTCATTTTTTGCACATATCTGTCCAATTTCTCCAACACCATTTACTAAATAAACCATTTTTAGAATATTGTATGTGCTTGCTTCCTCTGTCAAATATTAATTGACTATAAAGTTGTAGGTTTATATCTGGGCTCCCTATTCTGTTCCATTGATCTATGTTCTGTTTTTATGCCAGTGCAATGCTGTTTTGATTACAACAGCCTTATAGTATAGTTTGATATTAGATATTGTGTTTCCTCCAACTTGATTTTTCTTTCTCAGAATCACTATTGCTATGTGGGGCCTTTTGTGGTTGGTTCCATATAAATATTTGAAAGATTTGTTCTAGTTCTGTGAAATATAACATTGGAATCTTGATAGGAATTGCATTGAATATATAGATCGCTTTGGGTAGCATGAAAAGCAAGGACCTACAACCAAGGCTACTTTACCCAGCAAGGCTATCATTTAAAATTGAAGCATCAGAATAAATTTTTAATGTTCAGTAAAGAGCTTTACTAGCACATATTTATCACCCTTTACCTGGAATTGATTTAGGTCTAGCTATATATCAGCTCCTTCCACACTATGCCTATGCCAAACAGTGGTTTTAGAAAAATCCATGAACCTATTACCACCTTCTGTACAGAAGGACTCTTCTGTATAAGTTTTAGTTCCTCTGACCCTTCATTTCTACCAGTTAATTTTATTGGATTTTACTAATGTACAAATCGTTTTCCAGGGCTATGTAGAGGATTTAGAACAAGGACTAATTAAACATACAAAAAAAACCCTTATTATAGCTTTCATCTCTCCTGAAAGTGAGGATTAATTTAAACAAATTACAATTGTTTTAAGAATAATCCACATAGGACTGCCCTACAAGAACCTTTAATGATGAAATTTTTTCCTTAGCAAATTTGCACTACTTGTTATTTAAATATTTTTTTTTAAATTCTAAAAAGATTCCCCATGATTCATTATACATACATTCCAAACTCACAGTATTTCAGAAGAAATGAAAATGTGTGTTCTAGTCTACAGGTCAAGAATTGGCATCTGCAAAGCAAAAATGTCTAACTATACATTCTATCCTCCTATCTACTGTAATATAAGTATTTGAGCAATGTTAGTTCTCTATTATGGGTCTGAATGTACACATAATTCATAACTGGTCTGAACCATTGAAGCATTTCAATTAGGTGTTTTACTGAAATTACCTGATTACCTCTATGCAAAATTGAAATCTCTATTTGTTAAGATTTTTCTTTACAAAGCGTTCCCTTAGCGTTCTATTCATGACACATTTTGGAACACTTACATGTGTAACTCTAAACTAGCACCAAACATATTACAAATTGTGCTTCTATTGTTTTTCCTGACAAATGTATGTTTTATAAAGTAATTCATTTTGGATTTTAAGAAAATGTTCTATTTCCAGTAAAACAAAGTAACTATTGAGAAACTATATATTATGAACTTTATTAACAAAATTTCATCACCAGAACTACTAAAAACTGTAGGAGCAAAGAAAATAGCAAGCATAATTTAAGTTTTAAAATTATAATTTATCTTCAAAGGTCAAAGATATTAAATATAACACAATATAGGCTATTGTAAATGTTTAAGCAATATGTAAAATAAAGAAGTATAATAATTATGTAGCTTATTATAAATTTGGAAAAAAGTAAAATATTAACAAAAATTTCCATTGTTCATAAATAAAATATTTATTGAGCACATACCAGATTTTGCATTGAACAAATCATTAATTCTATTTAATAGATTCACAATGCAAAGATCTTATTGCAGAAATTGATGAGTAAATAATCATCTATTTAAAGTAGTTTCTTTAAAAAAGAAACTTAGTTTTTTAAAAAAGATAATTTAAATAGGATATATATAGTACTACCATTGGAGTGCTTAAAATCTCTTTATTTAATTAAGAAAATGTTATATAAAGATGAGCAACAAAAATGTTAAAACACAAATGACAATTCAGTAATTATACAGAATAAGAAAGACAAAAAGATGTAATCCTTAAGCTCAATATTTTTATTCAATAAAAATTTATTAACCACATTTTGTGTGCCAGACACTGTTGATGACACTAGACATTTAGTATTGAGTATGAGAGAAATGAATCACTTCATGGAGCTCATATTTCAGACATTAAACAAGGACAATACATGGTATGTTAGATAATGGTAAATGTTAAGAAATTAAATAAAAAAGGCAAATAAATAGGAAATGTGCTAAATGACAGTTTTAAAATTGCCCTGGGGAGGAGGAAGATGGCAGCCAAGTAGGTGGAAGCTGAGTCCACTTGCTCTTGCACCCAATTCAGATAATTGGCTGATTTTCCAAAAAATAAACTGAACCTTCAACAGAATCTTAGCTGACGTGAAGTTTGGAAGACAGGGAATACAGAAGGTGCTTCATCATAAGTGGTAAGGAGATTTTATAGGTGATAGAGGAAATACCCCATGCACAGCACCTGCAGCCACGGAGAGCCTGGTTAGAGACTGCAGCTTTGTGGCTCTCTACCCAACCCATGCAGAAAACCATCATTCCTGGGCTGGGAGCAACTTGGATACACATAGTTAAGGAGATCCAGGCTACACACACACAATGAGAGGGACACCCAGCGCTGTAGCTGCAAACACCAAGTGGGAGAGTTTCAGAGAGAGAAAGGGATTCTATCTGCACCTGAGTCAGGTGGAGGGGGCTGGCTGTGGTCAGCCATGACTGGTGTGTATGAAAAGTTGGATGGTGACCTCAGTGATGCAGTAGGGGCACCCAGAGAGACTTTTTAAAAGGGGAGCTGAGGCATGCTGGGCAGGTACCTCATGCACAGCTGTTCTGCCAGCAAGGGGAAAGGACTGAGGGTTTGCTCCCACTCAGTGCAGCTCAGCAGATTGGTTAGAAAGGTCTAAAGCGAGGGGATTTTTTGCCCCCAAACTGGAGCAGCTGGCAGGGCAGAAGAAGCTGCTCTGGTTGGAGAGTGTGGAACTCTGTCTGCTGCTAGGGCAGTGGGCTGGGAACTGGAAGGGTGGGAAATGAGTACCTGAGATAATTTAAAGCCAGACAGATCCCCTTTCCCTGTCAGAGACTGAATCTCCAGGAAGGGAAGGTTGTACCCAGCACCCACCTCCTGCAGAATTGAAAATACTTCCAACAGGGAATATCTTCAAAATAGGCAGGTCAGGCTCAAGAACCCTCTGTAGGGTACATTTCTGCAAGAAAAAGACAGCAAAAGAATGCCTAAAGAGCCCATTTTGAACTTCTCTCAGGGAGACAAAACACACTGGTTCCTAGGCCTATTTCACTGAGGCCAGCAGAGTAGGGAGATCAGAAATCAGAGCAGCAAGGAGGAATCAGGGCCCCACCCAGCCCAGCTCACTTGCAGAGCTGCTGTCAACACCAAGAAGGAGAAAGCTGATGTTCTTACACAGATTGGCTTCTCCCTTGAAAAGGACAGCTAATTCATCAGAAGCTGTACATTGTTGGAAATAAGCCGGGACATACAAAGACAGGTGGTGCAGGGGCAGGAGGAAGATTCCCACAATTTTCCCAGACCACTGAGCAGTGCCTCCCTGGGGAGATCCAGGGATCCCAGCCCCTTAACCACAACAGAAGCTCCCTCTAGAGGCAGGTGAATGTTATACAGATAGTGTTGCCAGAAGTTGGACAACCCACCCTGGGACCTAGAGCTGATAAAAGAACCAGAGGCAGATCCAGAAAGAGAAGTTGCAAAGCCAACATTAAACTTCTGACATGAATTTCATCTTGTTATTTTTCAGAATTTGCATTTTTCTTCCTTTCACATAACCTTTTAATATTTCTTCTTTCACTTCAATTGCATTCCAAGTAATTCACTATTCTTTGTCTTTTATTTTTATTTTTTATTTGGATTTTATATATTTTTTATTTTATTGTTATTTTAAATCTCACATTGTGCCCTTTGTTTGTCCTACTCCATTTTGCATGCTTCCTGCCCTTTCTTATTTTACTTTATTTTTTAAAGATTTTATTTATTTATTTTTAGAGAGGGAAGGGAGGGAGACAGAGAGAGAGAGAAACATCAATGTGCGGTCGCTGGGGGTCATGGCCTGCAACCCAGGCATGTGCCCTGACTGGGAATCGAACTTGCGATGCCTGGTTTGCAGCCTGTGCTCAATCCACTGAGCTACGCCAGCCAAGGCCCCTTTCTTATTTTAATTGTAAATTTTATTTCCCCTACGCTATGCCTTGTTCCTATTCCTTACTCTTACTATTTCTCTTCCATCTATCCTCTCAAAGCATCCTTGCTTCCCTTAGTCAGCACACATTCTTTTCCCCACTCTCACAGTATTCCTATTTCCATTCTACCTCTTTAAATTATGGATTGCTTAATGTACATATTATAGCTATTGTTGTTCTTCTTCAATGGTATTCCTTTTTGTTCACTACATTTTTATTTCAAATCTCATAGGTTACTCTCCCCTGTCTTATTCGATTTTGCCTTCCTCCTGCTCTTGCTTATTTGAGATAAGAATTTTGTTGTTTTCCCCTTCTTAGACTGGATTCTATTCCTTACTCTTATTATTTTTCCTCCCCTTATCCCTTCAAAATCACTTTTCTTTACTGTGTACATATGATATTCTCATTTTTCGTATGATATTCTCATTTTTGTATAATATTCTTATTCCCTTTCCACCTTTGTTAATCTTTGTTTAGCTGTCATTAATGTTGCCCCTCTTGTGGTTTTTCTGCAATTTTATTCCCTTTGGTTGACTACCTTTTTATTTCATTTCAAAATGCGTAGTACACTCTTCCTTTCCTTACTACATTTGCCATCACCCTTCCCTGTTTTACTTACATTTTAAATTTTATTTTCTCCCTTCTTTGCCTTGTTTTTATTTCCTACTCTTATTATTTCTCCTCTATATTCTCACTCAAAATCATTTTCTCCCCTGTAGTCATATCATATTCCCTTAGTCTTATCTTATAATATTCTTATCTCTCCATCTTTATTAGTCTTTGCTCAATCACTATTCATATTGCTGATGTGGTGAGGGGTACTTTTGCTGGCATGAGTTTGATTTTCTGGGTATTATTGCTTTTATAGTCAGCACCTATACAACAGCATGACAGGATTTGTGACTCCCAGGGAGCCAGTTGGAGGGAAGAACCCACCAACTAATGAGCCACCAATAATCAAAGCCTAAGTAAAACAGAAGAACTTACATAAACTAGATAAAGGGCAACCCTAAAGCATCCAAATCAGGAGATCAAAGGGACTGCACCACTGAGTCCCACAGAACTCCTACCATAGAAGCCTACCACACAAAGGCAGGCAGGCAAAGCGGAGCAACCTGGGATACAGAAACAAACAAAATTTTAGTCACCTAAAACAGTACAAAGGAAGAAACCCCATTTGAAAGGAAAGGAGGACTCCCCAGAAAAGCTAAATGAAATTGAGGTGAGCATTCTATCAGATATAGAATTCAAAATAATAGTTACAAGGATGTTCAAAGAACTCAGTGAGGACTACGGGGAACCTAGCTGGAACTACTGCATCATGAAAAGGGCTATAGAAACTAAGAGAACCAGGAAGAAATGAAGAATACAATATCTGAAAATAAAAATACCCTAAAATGAATTAAAAGCAGACTAGATGAAACAGAGGACCAAATGAGCAAGCTGGAAAAAAAAAAAGGTAGAAAGAAATACCCAGTGAAAGGAACAAAATGAAAAAAAGACTCAGAAAGAATGAGGATAGTTTAAGGAAGCTTCAAGACAACATAAAAGTAACAACATTCACACCATAGGAATATCAAAGGAGAAGAAAAGGAGCAAGGGATAGAAAACCTGTTTGAACAAATAATGAGAGAAAACATTTTTAACTTGGTGAAGGGAAAATGTCACACAATTTCAGGAAGCACAGAGGGTCCCAATAAAGATAAACCAAAAAAGGCTGACTCCAAGATACATCATAATTAAAATGGAAGATTTTAAAGACAAAGGGAGAATCTTAAAGGCAAAATGGAGAAACACCTAGTAAATTAGAAGGAAACTCCAATATAGCTATTAGCTGATTTCTCAATAGAAACACTACAAGCTAGAATGGATTGGCATGAAATGTCCTCAGTAATGAAAAGCAAGGGCCTACAAACAAGGCTATCGTATTCATCAAGGCTCTCATTTAAAAAGAAAGCAAAATAAAGAGCTTTACAGACAAAAGAAGGCTAAAAGAGTACATTCTCACCCAAGCCAGCAATGTAAGGGATGCTAAAAAGACTACTATAAAAAGGAGAAGAAAAAGAGGGAAAGACAGGCAGAGACAGGCACACACACACACACACACACACACACACAGAGGTACAGAAAAAATGACAAGGAATAAGCACACATTAATAATAACCTTAAATGTACATGGATTAAATGCTCCAATCAAAAGACATAGGGTAGCTGAATGGATAAAGAAGCACGAGGCACATATATGCTATCTACAAAAGACCCACCACAGAACAAAAGATCAATACAGACTGCAAGTGAAGGTTTAGAAAAAATAATCCAAGCAAATGGACACAAAAAGAAAGCTGGAGTAGCAATAGTTACATTAGGCAAAACAGACTTCAAAACAAAAGCCATAAAAAGGGACAAAGGAGGTCACTACATAATACTTAAAGGAATAATTCAACACCAGGCTATAACCCTTGTAAACACATAGGCACCCAACCTAGGAGCACCCAAATACATAAAGGAAATCTTGGAGGACTTCAAGAAGGATACTGACAGCAACACAATTATAGTAGGGGATTTCAACACCGTACTGTCAGAAATGGACAGATCTTCAAAACAAAATATCAACAAAGATATTGCAGCATTGAACAATCTCCTAAATCAAATGAACTTAACTGATATATATAGAGTCTTTCATCCAAAAGAAGCAAAATACACATTCTTTTCAAATGCACATGGAATATTTTCAAAGATAGACCACATGATAGGACACAAAACATGCCTCAACAAATTCAATAAAATTGAAATCATATCAAGCATTTTCTCTGACCACAAGGGACTGAAACTAGAAACCAAGCTCAAGGGAAAAACTCAAAAACACTCAAACTCATGGAGATTGAATAGCATGATATTAAACAATGAATGGGTCAAGAATAAGATTAAGGAAGAAATCAAAAAGTTTCTGAAAACAAATGACAAGGAACTCACAACAACCCAAAATTTATGGGACACAGCCAAGGCAGTCCTGAGAGGGAAGTTCATAGCTATACAGGCCTGTCTTAAAAAAATAGAAACATTTCAAATAAACAACCTAACCCTACACCTACAAGAACTCAGAAAACAACAACAAAGAGCCCAGAGCAAGTAGAAGAAAGGAAATAACCAAGATCAGAGCAGAATTAAACAACATACAGATTAAAAGTACAATTATAAGGATCAATAAATCCAGGAGCTGGTTCTTTGAAAAGATAAACAAAATTGACAAGCCTTTAAGCCAACTCATAAAGCCTCAGCAGTCTTGAGAAAGAAGAACAAAGTAGGAGGGATCATAGTACCTGATATCAAACTGTGCTGCAAGGCCACAGTACTCCAACAGCCTGGTACTGGCACAAGAACAGACCCGTAGATGAATCTAACAGAATAGAGACCACAGAAATAAATCCAAGTCTCTATGGTTAATTAATGATTGACAAAGGGGGCAGGAACACACAGTGAAGTAAAGATAGCCTCTTTAATAAGTGGTATTGGAAAAACTGGACTGTGACATTCAAAAAATGAAACTAGATGACCAACTTACATCATACACTGGAATCACCTCAAAATGGATAAAGACTTAAATATAAGCCATGATACCATAAAAGCCCTTGAGAAAAACATATGCAGGAAAATATAAGATATCCCATGTAGCAATATATTTGCCAATATATTTTCAAGGGCAAAAGTAATAAAGAAAACATAAACAAATGGGAATACATCAAAGTAAAATACTTCTGCATGGCTAAAGAAACCATCATCAAAATGAAAAGGGAACTGACCATATGGAAGAACATATTTGCCAATAATACATGGGACAAGGTTTTGATCTCCAAAATATATAAAGAACTCTTACAACTCAGCACCAGGAAGACAAACAATTCAATTATAAAATGGGCAAAGGACCTGAACAGACACTTCTCCAAGGAGGACATGCAGAGGCCCTAGAGATGTATGAAAAGAGGCTCAATATCATTAACCATCAGAGAGATGCAAAGTAAAACCACAATGAGATATTACCTCACACAAGTCAGAATGACTATCATTAATTAAACAACAAACAAGTGCGGGTGAGGATGTCGGTTGAAGAGAACCTTGGTACACTGTTGATGGGCATGCACGTTGTTGTAGACACTGTAAAAGACAGTTTGGAATTTACTCAAAAAACTAAATATGAACATGTCTTTTGAGCCAGCAATTCCACTGCTGGGAATATACTATAAGAATCCTGAATAGTAAAATCAAAAGAACTTATGCAACCCTATGTTCATAGTGGCACTATTTAAAATAACCACATGTTGGAAGTAGCCTAAGTGCCCATCAGTAAATGAATGGATCAAAAAACTATGGTACATTTACACAATTAAATACTCCACAGCAGAAAGAAAGAACTCCTACTTTTTGTAACAGCATGGATGGAACTGGAGAATATTATACTAAGTTAAATAAGCCAGGTGGTAAGACACAAATACCATATGATCTCACCTACAAGAGGAATCTAGTGATAAAAATAAACTAATGAATAAAACATACCACAGGCATGAAAACATGGAATGGACTAAGAGTGACCAGAGGGGAGGAGGGAGGAAGATATTGGTGGAAAGAAGTGGAAGCGACTAGACAATGAACATGTATGAATGACTCACAGACCCAGACAACAGTGTGGGAACTGACTGGGTGTGGTGGGTGGGATGGGCAGAGAGGGCAAAGGGGAAAAACCTGGGACAACTGTAATAAAATAACAATAAAAAGTGATTTTACCTTGGCTGGTGTGGATCAGTGGATTCAATGTGGGCTGCAAACCAAAGGGTCACCAGTTAGATTCCCAGTCAGGGCACATGCCTGAGTTGCAGGCCAGGTCCCCAGTGGAGGCCAAATGAGAGGCAACCACACACTGATGTTTCTCTCCCTCTCTTTCTCCCTCCCTTCCCCTCTCTCTAAAATATATAAGTTAATTAATTTTAAAAAAGTGATTTAATGATAAAATTGGGCTCAAGGACAGCATACTGATTAAGTGTCACAGGAAATATGACCAGAAAGAGGCAAGGGAGTAAGTCATAATTATCTCTAGAGGAATTGCTGAGGAAATTGTACATGCAAAGATGCTAAGAATAGGAGGTTGTTAATTTTTTTCTTGACTTTTTTTAGAAACAGTAAAAAGTCAGTGTAGCTTGAAATTATAGAGAGGCAAGTGTATGAATAAAAGAAGTAAAATGAGAAAATCTTTTTTAAAAATCACCAAAGCTTTTGATCTAAGCACTTAAAGCAAAGAGATTCCATTTATTAAGATATGGATTACTGTGAGACAACAGGTGTGATAAGAAAATTACAAAAAAGAATGAAAAGAATGTTTAGGTTATGTTCCAAGATGGTGAAACAGGAGTCTCCTGAACTTACCTCCTCCCATAGACAACAAATCTACAGCTATTCATGGGCCGATTCCCTTTGAAACAGGTCCGGAAACTAGCTGAGTGACTCCTACACACTGAATGAATGAGAAAATGCCCATGTTGAAATGAGTAGGATAGGCTGAGTCACACTCACCATAAATCACACCCCCAGCACAGTCAAAAAGGAATTCACAATTCCCCGCTTTTCCCTGAGGAGCAAATGGATTGGACCCAATATCTAGTGTTCTAACTTTTAAGAGTTCCACCTGAGAGGCGGGCCTCTAAAACAATTAGCTCTGAATGCCAGTGGGACTTGTATCCCATGAGACCCTCAAAAAATAACAAAGAAATAGTTCTTAACTGACTCTTGAGGACTGACTGTGGCTTATCCACCATGGATGTTCAGGTTCAGCACAGGGGAGCAGTCAGAAACATCCATCTCCCAGTCTTCCTTTGAAAGAGGACTATTTTCATACTTCAAAAGTTGCAACTGGCTTGTTATAAATTTAGCACACACCTAGGAGCTGACTGCTCTTCTCCCCAGAGGCCAAGGAGGCCAAAGTTACCATCTCTGTGTTCTCCCTCTGTGTTCACCCACTCTAAGTTGTAGCTCCCTCCCTAGGATGAGCTTGTGCACACACCAGGTCCTCTGCAATCTGTGTCTTTGTTAAAAACCCTTCAAGTTATTCTTATTTATAGTGTATTTCAGAATCACTCTTCAAAAGTATTATTTCAGAAGGAAGCAAATTTAACACAAAAGAACTAGAATGCAAGAATATGATCAACATTGAGTGAATTGTAGAAAACATGGACTATATTAAATAATGGTAAATTAATGTCCAATTGGTAGGGCTAAAAAACAAAGAAGTAAATAAAACACTAAAGAATGGCATACTTCTCATAAGATGAATTAATGAGTTTAAAGCTTATATCCTTTGGAGTAGTATGGAAAATATTATTAACTGTGGAATTCTGTGTATGTTAAAATTTTAAGGGTAATCATAAAATAATTAAAGTAGAATGTATGTACAGTGCATCAGTAGAGGAGAAATAACATGATTAAAACTTCACATAATGTCCCTGGCTGGTGTGGCTCAGTGGATTGAGTGCCAGCCTATGAACCAAAGGGTCACTGGTTCGATTCCCACTCAAGGCACATGCCTGGGTTGCAGGCCAGGTCCTCCCAGTTGGGGGCATGAAAGGGGCATCCACACAATGATGTATCTCTCCTCTTTGTCCTTCCCTTCCCCTCTGTTTAAAAATAAATAAACAAAAAATCTTAAAAAAAAAAAACCTTAATGGCAACTCAAATCGATTCCCATTCAGGGCACATACCTAGGTTGCAGGTTTGGTTCCTGGTTTGGGATGCAACTGATCAATCTTTCTCTCTCTCTCTCCCCCCTCCCTCTCTTCTAAAATCAATAAATGTAATCTCTGGCAAGGTTTAAAAAAAGAAAAGAAAAAAGACAATGGTAAATGGAGAAAAAATATTTAAAAGACACTTCATGAAAAAAATGCCAATTAAAACCACAATTTCATGAATCTAAATAATAGAATGCTTAAAATGAGTTTACATTTATCAATTTTGTTAAGGGTATAGAGAAGCCCAATTATTTATATTGTTCGTCAGAGCATATGCATTTGAACAACCAATTTGGAAAACTACTGGATAATTTTATTTGAAGGTGTAGCCCAAGTGAAGTGTGGACATAGGTTTACTAAAAGATTTCTGTTAGTGTATATAGCAGTACTATACATAATGGCCCTACACTGTTAATACTCAAATGCCTATCAATCACAGAATAAGCCAGTAAGCTGTGATATATTAACAAATAAAATACTATAGAGCAACAAGTATAAATTATTTCAAGAACATGAAACAAATAAGTATGATTCTTATAATATTGAATAAAAAATCATATACATATTTTGGGAGACCCCCCAAAATGGAATTTATTTATAAAAATTGTAGCCCTGGCTGAAGTAGCTCAGTGGATAGAGCATGGGCTATGAACCAAAGTGTCACAGGTTTGATTCCCAGTCAGGGAACATGCCTGGGTTGCAGGCCATGACCCCCAGCAAGCGCACATTGATGTTTCTCTCTCTCTATTTCCCTCCCTCCCTTCCCTCTCTAAAAATAAATAAATAAAAAATCTCTAAAAAATTGTGTATTTTGTCTTAAATGTTTAAATTGCAGTCACATTCAAAGTACTCTCCATTTTATGCAATACATCTGTTGAGATATTTTGTTTTTACTGCTCAAAACAGTTTTAGAACTCATCAATTTTGATGCCTTTTAGTGCTTCTGCCCCTTTTTTTTTTCACCTCTTCCATATTGACAAAACATTTCCCTTTGAAGATTTTTTTTTCATCTGAGGAAACGAATAAACAAAAAAAATGGCCCAAGGTGAGATGGGGTAAATAGCAAGGGCAGGGCATGGGGTGGTTATGCCATTTTTTGTTAAAAACTTCTGAATATTCAGTGTTATGTGGGTAGGTGCACTTGTAAATTGCCCATCATGAAATGTGCAAACATGTTGAGTCTTCCAAAAAAATTCACTAAAGTTGAATGCAGCCTCTCACAATAACACCAGCTAGTACACTGATTCAGATGTGCTCCTAGAATACTCAGCCAGAGAAGCCTATACTACAAGGGGTGCACCCTCCAGAAGATAATTCTGATATTTTGGGGGCCCCCCTCATATTCTATAACTCTAAAAAAGTATACACATTCTATAAATTTATGTATTTAAATTTCAACAAAAATAAATATAATCTGCTGTCAGAAATGAAAGTAGTTCCTCTTGAGTGAATAGAGAGCAGAAAAAAGCCTGAAGGGGATTCTGCAGTGATGGTGATACCCTGTTTCTTAATTTCTTAATCTGAGTACTAGACATATGGGTATATGCAACTTGTGAAAATTCAGAGTTGTATGTGCATTTTTGTTTGTATATTAAATGAGATTTTTAAAAAAATTCTCTTATCAATAAAAATGCAGAAAAAAAGAAATGCTAAAGAGAAATAATTCACATATGTACAAAATACAGTATTTTGCGGTGTATAATGTTCACCCCTATTTTTGGCCAAAACTTTCAGGAAAAAAATTCATTTTAATTTTTTAATTCAATTTTGTATTTATTTATATTTACAAACAAAACCAATGATCATATTCCAGGGTATCATTTTGCATAAAAATAGTCATTGCTTTCTAGAATTACTCTTTTAATGTATAAGCATAATAAAAGAATTAGAAACACTTAGGTAGATGCAGAATTAACACTACTCATTTATAATGTGAATCCTTATTTTTCCTTCAAACATCTAGTCATAAATGTGTGCATTATACATGGCAAAATATGGTATTCCAAAAATATCAAGCATCATGGTGAATGTAAATGGATTAACTATTCAATTAGAATATAATGATATGAACCTAGGCAATGTTTAATGGAATGGATATTTGTCATAAACTCATAAAAGTGTTGAAATTAAAATAATGGACAATGATACAGCAAGAAAATTTGACTCAAAATGAGTGTAGTACAGTTCCCAAAGAGCATTTGGGGTCTCTTGCTTGCCTCTGCCATCTAGGCAAAAATTCCAGAGACAAAATTTTGTTGATAAAGGAGAGTCTATTTAAGCATATCAGTTCAGGCTAAACTCTACCACCTGAGTCCTCCTATCATTTGCTGTTAGTTCTTAGTTATCTTGTTTCTATAGGGTTAGTTTACAAACTAAAAACAATATAATATACAAAAGCTACATAATTTTGGAATAATGGCAGGCTTCTGCCTCAGAGTCTGTTCCCCTTATGACACCCAAAGGATAAACCTGCCACTCTGCCAGGCCAGCCTGCTTCTAGACTGTGCCTAGAGTTCCTTCCCACACAAAATTCCATCCATTGGAAAATGCCCGCAGTTGTAGCACCATCATCCAGGCATCCTTGAGGAAGAAGAGCCTGAGAGCCTGAGCAGAAACCTGAGAGATAGCCAGCTCAGGAACCAGGGAGCTCTCTCTCAGCCAAGTGCTCTCTCTTTTTATTTCCATTGGCTCTGGAGGCATTCAGCTTCTCACCCAATCCCATCCTAGATTGTCCCCAATTGCTTTGGATGTCCCCACCCTGCTTCTCCCCAGTGATCTGAGTTATCTTAGATCTCTCTGTATCAAGAGGCTACTTTGGGCTTCCTCAACAGTAGCACTATTGGTATCTGAGGCTAAGCAATTCTTTTTAGGTTTAGAAACCTCCCAGGCAGCTAAATACTAGATGCCAGTTGTACTACCAGCTGTGACAACCAAAACCATCTCCACACATTAAAAAATGATCCCTGGATTATAAAATCACCCCCAGTTGAGAAGCAGTGGGTTACATTAATGTAATTCAAAATAGACTTTAAACAAATGTTTATTAAAGAAAGCTACTGTGAAGTATTAAAATGCTTAATTCATATTTGTTCTTCAAGAAATATTTATTAAGTTCCTACAATATGCTAGACACCAGGGGTACAATAGAAAATAGCCAAAGTTCTGGTTGTCATGGAGCTCACACTCTAGTGGGGATCAACAAACAAACAATAAATAATTTATTAATAAAAGCTGGAAAGAAAAGTAAATCATGGCAAGTGGATAGTTTTGATGTAGTAAAATACTATTTTATACAGAAGATTTATAGAATAAGTTCACATTTCAAATGACACTTTAAACAAGTCATGAATAGTAAAGATTGCCCAGGAAGAAGGGAAAACAAGAACTTGCAGAGGGTCTAAGAAAGATATTAGGTGTATTCCAAGAACAATAGAAAAAAACAGTGTGGCTCAACTACAGTAATAGAGAGGAATTGTGATAGAAGATAAAAGAACTGCAGCTGGTTTGTCAAAGAATTTTGAACTAACTGGATACAGTGATTCCAAACTCACATGTAGTTAAAAATAATGAAAATACATGAAAGTGCTGTTATCACATCCAAACTAATTTATTAAAATCCATAACAACATGTGGAGTTTTTAAAAGACCTTTCTCGGCAGCTAAAAGATCAATCTGACAGAAAATTAACAAGGTTAGAGAAAGTTGAACATAAATAAATGACTAGTTTTATCTAATAGGCACATCCTTAGGTTTAAAAATAAACTGTTACACTTTCTCATTCTATACTTCTATTGGTGAATAACATTAACCAACTCACATCATCACCAAATTCAGAACCCAGTAATTATAGCTGACTCCTTTATTGCCCCCCACACAAACACACATTTCCCATATTCTGGCAATCACGGTCTCATCTTTATCTCCAGAACAACACTCACTTGTCTCTCCTTCCTCTCCACCTTTGTTGCAAAAAAGTCCAGGGAACTCTGACAACCACTTGCCTACAACATAGTTCCTGGAGAGCACAAGATATTCCTTTTCAATCTATCCTTCACACTACCAAAATAACTTTCTAAAAAACATTGACTATGCCATTCCCATACTTAAATTCCTCAGTCAAGTCACAGAATAAAGCCTAAACTCAACAGTTAATTCCCTTCTTATTAAATATGGCCAAACCCTCCTTCTCATTTGGGTCTTAATTTAAATGTCACATACCAAAAAAACACTTCCTTGCCACAAGTTAATTTAAATAAGCTTTTCTTATTAATTCTTCCATCTAGCTTTCTGAATTTCCATTCATTTTTCTTTCAGAAATTTATTCCTAAAATTAATTATTTAATATCAATCTTTCAACCAGACTGAAAATGCCACACCTTTAAGGACATACTCTATTTTGTTTCTTCCATTAAACTAGCACAGTGATTGGGTGAACGAAGTACACTCCAGGATATCCAATGTTTATCACCTTGTCCCCATTGTGTTCATACTAATCTCCCCCATCCACCCTCAAATTGATTATCATATTCTCTAAATTTGCCACGCTCTTTCACAACTCTGTGTTTCAGCTCAGGAGCCTCATTCATTCTCTCTCTCTCTCTCTCTTTTTTCCTCCCTTAAATTTTTCCTCAAATGCCTTTACTGCTAACATGGCCACATACCAATACATTTTTTAGGTACCAATTAAAAATGATCTTTTCAGTTAAATCACTTTGACTCTCCTATCTCCATTGTACTATCAAAACAATGAATGACATCCACTCTTTTTATATTCACTGAGCTTATATCATTCAGTCTGGACAGAGACACCACAATAATTACTTTAGCAAAGATAATGTAATATAAAAATTGGTTAACTAGTTATCCAAGTACTAAAAAGACAAAAACGGTACATGAAGGCTTTTCCTTAGGTAGGTAACAACAGGAAGAACAAAATGAATTGGAATTTTTGAGTCTTAACCTTAAAGGACAGGTCCTTCAAGTAGAAAATCAGATGTCTAAGAATGTGCCTCTGTATTAGGTTCTATGGTTCCAATTTCATAAGTGTTGTGGAGACTGCTACTAATGGAACAAAGTGTCCTGGGTAGGATAAAGCTCTACCGAGGTGATACTGACAATTACAGGAAAGAAACAAATAAACGGAAATAATGCATAAACATGTTTGTCCTCCTTCAAGCCTCACAGTCTCTC
The DNA here is from genome assembly GCF_004126475.2 of Phyllostomus discolor. Lineage (NCBI taxonomy): Eukaryota > Metazoa > Chordata > Mammalia > Chiroptera > Phyllostomidae > Phyllostomus > Phyllostomus discolor. The sequence goes on along the minus strand of NC_040913.2, from coordinate 37,326,637 downwards.
TCACCCCCTATTCGCAGAGACTGAACAGGGAGTTATCTTGCCAAGGAAAACATGATTTGCAGAGTCCAAGTTTATATGAAGTATGTTTAAAAGGAAAAGATAATATCTTTTTTAAAAAAGATTTTATTTATTTATTTTTTAGAGAGGGAAGGGAGGGAGAAAGAGAGAGAGAGAAACATCAATGTGCAGTTGCTGGGGGTCATGGCCTGCAACCCAGGCATGTACCCTGACTGGGAATCAAACCTGCAACGCTTGGTTCATAGCCTGCGCTCAATCCACTGAGCTACTCCAGCCAGGGCGAGGAAAAGATAATATCTTAGTAATTGCCACATAGCCCTCTAGGCTTTATTATAATTATTTTTCTAACAATTTCTTCATTCACTTATATGACAACAGTTTATTGATAGCACACTTGCGATCAGGTACAATGCTAAGTTCTGAACTAGAGTGATGAAGAGTAATTATAGAATTCTTGCCCTCAGATGCTTATTTTCTGAGTTTTCTATTTTCCTAAACTCTGTGCACATAGTTCAAGACTGCTTTAAATATATAGAATATAACATAACAGACATCCATAATGCAATGGCCTTGGTCTATTTAGAAGAGGAATTTTCTACTAGGGATAATTGTGGCCTCCAAACCAGGGGACAATGGCAATGTAGGCTAACCATCAGCAATCTTGCCTACCACCTGTTACTGTAAATAATTTTTTATAGCAAGTCACACCTGATTGTTGTGAACTGTTTGTATTTGCTTTCATGATCCACCAGCACAGGAGCGATTGAGACAGAGACCCAATGGCCATAAAGTCTAAAATGTTTATTATTTGACCCGTTAGAGAAAAAAGTTTGCCATTCTCTAGATCAAATCATTATAATTTAGTACCAACATTTAAGAAGATAGATAGGTGAATTTTTTGTTATGTATGTATATAAATTCATGCTACTAAAATTAACCAGGGAAAATTTGTTAACTTACTTTGAAATTGAAATCAGTTTTGTGTGAACACCCAACTTTCCTACAGCATCAGAACACTCAATTTTCAACTTTCAGTCTAATTTAAAACATTTTCAAGTATTTTCTTCAAGGACACTACAGGGAGGTATAAATGATGCAAGCTTTGTTTGGTTAGTCATTTGTTTTTCAACTCTCTATACTATTTGGAACATGTGTCTCTTCTGAAGCTCAGTAGATAAGAGAAATATGTTTTTGCCAGGGGAAGTAGAACTTAGTGTTATTTGGCAGATCACTTGTCACTGGAGACCTAACATATAAAACTGTACTTTTATCCCCCCTTATGTGTCTTTTACTTCTGTAAGGGCAATATCCATTCTGTTTGTCAGTACATTGATAATTAATTCATCAAAACCTACTGCAGTAAAAGATACATTTAGCAAACTTTAAACAGAATCCCAATCCATATATAAGAAAAATTTCTGTATGAGACTGTTAATTTAAAATGATTTTATTTGCCATGGTGTGCTGCTACCAGCCAAAGTAGAAGAATTTAAATGGGTCCAAAACATAAATAAAACTAAACTCAGAAAAAATTCACACTTTGTGTTGCCTTTTAAAGTTCATTATTTTTTTAATGTTCAGAGATAAAATATCACTCAGTGAAAAATAACTCATTCAAATGTGACTGAAATTATAAAACTATTTTTAAATATATTACATATTTAATAATTTTGGCTTACATTTTCTTTTCTTAGACTTTTCTTAGAGGGGAAAGGTCATTTCAAATTGCAGAATTCACTCTCATCACTTCACAAAACAGCAATCTTTCAATTTTTTTCTTTACTTATATTTTTTTGTTTTTTAGAAACCAGTCACATTTTTCCCTGTCCATGAAAGGAATATTTACTGTTTCACAAACTGTGAAGTAGAAGTACATATCATCTTTGCCCTTTCAAACAAGAAAAGGGCAAAATCCTTCGAAGTATTTTTTCTAATTGCATGAATTTTTCTTTATTTTTCTTTACAAGATACAAATACAATAAGCTAAACTTCCCTAAAGCCCAGTTTCTTTGTGGCACTGACAAAATCAATTCAATCAGGAGCCACATTCATTATAAAATTTGTTCTCCATTCAATAAATGATTAATGAGCATTTACTACCTGTTAGGCAGTTTACATCATTTAAGATCTAAGTAGTTGAAAATGAGAGAACTTTATATTCAAGGTGTTTACAACATAGTAAATAGTCAACATTTTAATTTTTTACATGGTAACTGACAACATATAATTAATTCTAGCACAGTGGTACAAGTTAAAAAAATTACAGTGTAAACACTAGGTAAGTCTTTAAAGAGAGTCCGTAGATTATATAGAAGAATAGTGTTTACATGATTGTTATAGAAATAAAGACATTTGGTACCTTTTCAATAAATAGAGAGGGAAAGGTCATTACAGATTTGGAAAGAACATGTTAAAAAACATACTTTGAGAGTACCATTAATGAGTTAAACAGGCATCTGTGTCTCTTGAATATTAGATACAATACCAGAAATGAGAATAACAAAAAAATACAGGGGTAGGCAACAGTAGGTTTACAGTTGTGAGTCTATTAATCATAAACTTCATGTCTTCTTCCATATGAACAGCTATAAACCCACTTTCGCCCACCCTATATATGAAATATTACTTCATAGAACATGCCAAAGTGTGACTTTACTTTAAATACAATAAAAGTTCAGAAATTTGTTTGAGCAAAACATGAATATTTCCTAAAATATTATTGGAATAATATAAAAAGTATAAAAAATGTACCCAAGGTAGATAATTAGGAGGTTCTATCCACATGTTTTATTTGGTAATCTGATAAAGGAAATGAGGGAAAATAAGAAATAAGAATTACTGCCAGGTTGCATTTATGCTTCTGGGTTTTTTCTGACTGGAGAATAGCAGGTCCATGATAAAGGATAAGTTTGCTAGAAAATCTAGTATGGTGAATTTAATAATTACATGAAAAGTTCAAAGTGAAGTGTCATGTGAGGCTTTTCACTAGAAATTGTGTATGAGTCTCAGCATTACGTGAAGTCATTTCTGTTTACACAGTTTCCCAGGAACAGTGTATGAGGAGTGAAGAAGAGTATCTGAAGAACATACACATTTTTAAGGTGGCAGGGGAAGAGCATTCCTTAAAAGAAGAGATAGCTTGCAAGTGTCTTAACAAAACTAAAAGTCCACCATCCAGCAATCACATGCATCTTTTTAAACAACTGCTTTGAAAACTTATGTTCACACAGAAACCTGCACACAAATGTTTACAACATCTTTATCATATTAACCAAAACTTGTAAACAACCAAAATGTCTTTTAATAGGTGAATGGGTAAACAAACTGGTGAATCCATACAATGGAGTGTTATTCCTCAGTAAAAGAAATCAGCTATAAGGCTAAAAGAAGATATGGAAGACCTTAAAATCATGTTGCTAAGTGAAAGAAGCCAACCTTAAAACACTACATACTATATGAATTCAATTTTATAGTAACTGGAAAAAGCAGAACTATGAACACAATGATGACCAGCAGTTGACAAGGATTTAGGGGGAGGGAAGGTTGAATAGGTTGAACATAGGGGATTTTTAGAGTGGTTAAAATTATTATGTATGATAGAGAAACAATGGACGCATGCCATTATACATTTGTGAAAACACATAGAAGGCACAATATAAAGAGTGAACCCTAATGTAAACTATGGAGTTTAGTTAATCATAATGTATCAGTATTGGTTCATTAATCACAACAAAAGCCCCACACTCAAACAAAATGTTCAGTAAGTGGGGAAACTATGTGTGTCAGGGAAAAGGGAGTATGTGGGAACTCTGAACTTTTGTATCAGTTTTCTATAAACCAAATAATGTTCTAAAAAAAGATCTAATATACTTGTGCTGGGCTTGGAGATTCCAAGATGAAGCCAAGCTGTGCCTCTAGGCTGGCTGCTGCTGGTGCCAGGCCTTGGGGTCAGTGAGGCCAGTTGTTGCTTGTTTGACAGCATTTAGGAAGTTGTGCAGCATGATCCAAGCAAGATCAGCCATTCATATGGAAAAGCAGCTTGGGGGGACTAGTAACTTGAGTGGGGCAGAGTCTCTGGGGATCTCCAAGGTGGGTCAAACAGTGTTAGCCAGGTTGATGGAGTCTCTGATATGGCACCACCTTGCCTTGCTGGTTCTGTGGCTCTGTGGGTAGGGGGAGGGTTTAAATAGATGTGAGAGGCCTACTCCAAGGCACATCCTAATCAAAATGGCAAAGGTTAAAGATGAAGAGAGAATCTTAAAAGCAGCAAGAGAAAAGACATTAGTTACCTACAGGGGAGTTTCCATAAGAATGGCAGCTGATTTCTCAAAAGAAACTGAAGGTCTGAGGGAATTGGAGAGAAATATTCAAAGTAATGAAAAGCAGAGACCCTCAGCCAAGATTGCTCTACCCAACAAAGATATCATTTAGAATCGAAGAGCAGATGGAGATCTTCCTAGACAAGAAGAAAACTAAGGGAGTTTGTCATCACCAAACCATTATTACATGACATGTTAAATGAAGTTTTTTAAGAAAAAGTATATCAAAACTATGAACGATTTTATGGCAAAAATGTACAAATCTTTTCAACAATTGAATCTAAAAAACAAACTAAGCCAACAAGAAGAACACAGAGAGAATTATGGATACAGAGAGTATTTTGATGGTTTCCAGATGGGAGGGGTGTGGGGGAAAGGGTGAAGAGGTAAGGGGATTAAGAAGTACAAACAGGCAGTTACAGAATAGCCATGGAGATGTAATGTACAGTGTTGGAAATGGAGTAGCCAAAGAACATATAAGCATGATCCATGGACATGAACAATGGTGGGGTGATTGCCTGAGGGAGTGGGTGTGCTTGGTGGACAGGGGCAAAGGGGGAAAATCAGGGCAACTGTAACATCCTAACTAATAAAATGTAATTTTAAAAGACCTAAGATAAGAAATAAATAGCTAAATAAATATTATCTCAAAAATACTATTCTGAATACTTTAGACCACAGGTGGCAAACACAGGGCCCGCAGAATCTGGCCCTCCACCTTGTTTTATCCAGCCCAGCACCTTGTCTCTACATTGCGGCAGTGCCAAGCTCCTTGCACCTAGTTAAGTAGTTACATTTATACAGTCCTAAATTAGATTCGGCCCTTAGAAGGCAACTTAGAGGCTGATGTGGCCCCCAGTGAAAATGAATTTGACACCCCTGCTTTAGACCTTCAATACTCTCTGCTTTCTTTTTATGTTTTGCCAAACTTTATGAAACAATATGTTTTAACATTGCTCTAATATGGGGTGGGAGACCCCACAAACCTGGAATTTATTTATTAAAAATGTTTAACTTTCAATCATCAGCAAAGTGCTCTCCATCTGATGCAATACACCTATCAAGATGTTTTTCCACTTCTCAAACATTTCAGAACTCATGAATTTTGATGTCTTTTAGTGCTTCTGCCATTTTTCATTTCATGGTCTCCACAAAAGCATAGCTTTCCCTTTGAGGACCTTATTTTCATTTGGGGAAACAAAAAAGTTGCTTGGCATGAGATGGGTGAATAGGAAGAGTAGGGCATGGGTGGGTCATGCCATTTTTGGTCAAAAACTGCTGAACACTCACTGTGGTGTGGGCAGGTACTGTCATAAATCACCCATCATGAAATGAGCAAACACATTGAAAGACTCTTCAAAAAAATTCACTGAAGCAGAACACAGCATCTCGCATTGCCAGCTGCTACATCACTAGAGACGGGCTCCCAGAACACTCACAGTGGGGAAAGCCTGTGCACCGACCTGCCCTCTGAAAGATAATTCCAGGGGTTTTTTTGAGTCACCACCATAAATCATAGCATTATTCTGGTACCCAGTATACAAAAGAATAATAAGAAAATACACAAGTGAAGAGGATAATCCATAATATAAAATTAAAAAAAAACTTAAAGATTCCATACTCTTCTAAAATGTATTAAGTACCTATTTGGTAATAAATAAATGGAATAGACAAATTGGAAGCACATTATACTTAAATGACACTTGTTTTAATTTTTGTGCTTCTGCACTTCAATTTATTGTAAGTAAAAGTTATATTAATACTAAGCTTAGGGAAAAGTTGAAAATCTATTAACATACACATTTAAATGATTTTGTTTTTAATAAGAAATAGGAAATGGAATATTTATCAATTATATTTTAATTAGGAAATTAATAATTTCACTTAGTAACTATTATGTTAGATAAAAACAAGCAGGAGTATAGAATTTTTATGAAGATAAAAAATTTTCAGAAAAATGCATGTTAAAATCCGTTGACAATAATTTAGGAACAGTAACCCTGTAAATATTTTACAACTTTTTAATAGAATTAAATATTTTTTTCCACATAAACCTACTGTGGAAACTGTCTTTGTAATTTGCAGAATAATTGATAATTCCATAATTTCCAGACTTATGCTAGAGTAGGATATTTATAATATTTTATAATGATATATTTCTCTGAACTTATATAGTTTCATTTATATGTAAGTAAATCAGTTTTCCTATATTAATTTTTAATTTCTGAAATAAGAATAAGAATAAACATATGCAAAACTAATGGTAATTGATTGCTTAACATAATTAAAAATAAGTAGGCATAGAATAAACAACAAACATACCTATGAACTATTACATATTCTTTTTAGTAAGAGCTTTGGTCTACTAAGAATTTATTGTATTATTGATGATACCTCACATCCAGCCCCATATGCAATGTGTTTTTCCAATATAATATTTTTAAATCTATAGTAATTTGTTATACTTACCTATCATGTTTTCTTTAAAAATAACCTTAAAACATATATCTTTTCATGTTCTTTAAGTGGACTCTTTCAATAAAATTTTTTTTAATGTTATTACCATTATTTTATAATCAAATAAGTTAAAAGGAGAGATCTCATTTCTCTGTTACTGTCAAAGATATACTACAATATGTTCATTAAACTTCTTTTTTAAATTGTGACAAATATAGCATAAAATTCACCATCTGAAAGGTTTTAAGTGCATAGTACAGATATAAATTACACGTCCATAGCTGTTGATCTCTAGTACTTTTTGTCTTGTGAAACATCCTCTATACCCATTAAATTTTTTAAAGATTTTATTTTATTTTTCATTTTTAGACAGAGGGGAAAGGAGGAAGAAAGAGGAGAAGAACTTTGATGTGCATAAGAAACATTAACTGGCTGCCTCTAGCACATCCCCAACCAGGGACCTGGCCCTCAGCCCAGATGTCTACCCTGACTGGGAATTGATCAGATGACCTTTCAGTTTGTGAGAGGATGCCCAGCCGAGTCACACCAGTCAGGGACCCACTGAACCCTTTTTGTCCCTCTCCCTGAACCTCCAGACAACTACCATTCAACTTCCTGTTTCTAAGAGTTTCTCTACTTTAGATAGCTCAAATAAGTGGAATCATGCAGTATTAGTGCTTCTGAAACTGGCTTGTTTCACTTGCCATAAGGTCTTCAAGGTTCATCCATGTTTCAGCCTATGATAGAATGTCCTTCTATTTAAGAGCCAAATATTTTTCCATTATATGTATACTATCTTTGTTTATCCATTCACCTGTGAATAGACATTTAAGTTCCTTCCACTGCTTGGCTATTGTGAATAATGCTTCACTAAACATGAAAGAGCAAATTTCTTTTGAAGTTCCTGTTTTCAGTTATTTTGGGCATATACGTAGAAGTAGGATTGCTGGATCACATGGTAGTCCTACACTTAGTGTTTTGAGGAATCTCCATGCTGTTTTTCGTAGCAGCTGCTCTATTTTACATTTCTACCAACAGTGCACACAAGGGTTGCAAATTTCTCCATGTCTTCACCAACACTTGTTAATTACTGTTGTTTTGACAGTAGCCCTCTTAAAGGGTGTGAATGATTTGATTTGTATTTCCCTGAGCATCAGTGATGTTGAACATCTTTTACATGCTTGTTTGGCTATTTTTACGTTTTTGGTGAAATGATCTATTCAAAATCTTTGCCTATTTTTTAATTGGTTAATTTTATTTTTCTTGTTGAGTTGCAGGAATTCTTTGTATATTCTATATATTAGTCATTTATTGGATTTGGATTTATTTTGTCAAATAAGGTTTGCCTTTTCACTCAGCTGATTGTTTCCTTTGTCACAGATTTTTTTTAGATTTTAAGGTAACCCTGTTTTAGTCAATTTGGGTTGTTACAACAGAGTACATAAATCTGGCTTATAAACAACAAAAATTTATTTCCCACAGTTTGGGATGTTTGTGATCAAGGCTCCAGCATCTTCACATTCTGGTAAGGACCTTCTTCCAGGATGCAGACTGATGACTTTTCTTTTATGCTTCCTTGATGGAAAACAGTGTAAGAGATATCTCCTCAAAAAATTATATTGTTCATATGATCCATTCTTTAAGGGTAAAAATTTTGTTCTATATTTTTGGGTTTGGGATATGTGGTCATTTAAAACATAAGTATTCAAATTCATGAATATCATGTAGAAAAATCTAAAATCCTTTAAATTCTCCAAGAATTCTACTAAAATAGGCTGTTTGACTTATGTGACTTTACCCCAAAAAAAGAAACTGTCCACTTGCCTCTCCTAAAATAAGGCAGTTTGATTCTGCCATCTTCAAACCTCCAGTTTACCCTTTAAAGATATATCCCTACATCTTATCCACAGGTCTAATAATTAGGTAAATAATACCACTAAAGAAAAAACTCACCTTAGAGGTGTGTTGCAACAGTGCATAAAAAGAATAATATTCAATGATTCTAGGATAGAAAAGAATATGTGCATTTGAATACCTATTTTTCTTCTCATAGTTTTAATGAGTTATAAAATATAATACTCCCTGGGTTATACGAGCCAAGGAGCCCATCCCCACACCCAGCATTAATGGATTCTTCATTTCACAGTTTTCAGAAGCAGTGTGCCGAGTTTCATCAGGTTTACAAAGATTGCCAAAAAAGAAAAGTCCTTAAGATTTTATGTCTATAAAACATATTTTATAAATTGGTTCAAACTGCCTTAATAATCGATATTGAGGAGTTTGTGCCTACCCTTAAGCAATTACACCATATCATGCTAGAAATGATAAGAATGTATAGAATGTATATTATTTACATGATAAAACTTTATAGCTAAGAGTAAACTCATATACCTGGATACAGTTAAAAAAAGTCTAATCAAGATTAGGTGAAAATTTTTAACTAAAAGAGCTGGAATTCTGTACTATCTTCCCTTTTTTCTGCTTCAAAATCATCATCCTTTTTCAAGAATGCATCAACCTCTCTAAATCACTTTCTCTTGGCATTTATGTATTCTCAATTTCATGAATTACAAAGATTCTGTTTAACACTTTCCTTCATTTCAAAATCAAGTTCATATTCTTGGGTTTATTCTCATACTTCAGGTAAGAGGAAAGTTAATTATTATATTCAAATTTTGAAAAATATTTCCTCATAGTGAGGGATTCTCATTCATTTGAAATCTTTACCAAATATACTTTTCCCCAAGTTCATATAGCATTTCTAAATGAAATATTCTCAGTGCTTTACTAATAATAATTAGTATTGATGGTGGTGGTGGTGGTGGTGTCATTGCTGACAGTGATAATAATAATGATGGTGCCACAAGTGATTTGCAGAGATTGATGAACAACCCTAAAAGGTTAGCAGAATTCCTGCTTTGCTTTCTTCTCATCATACCACTGATTCCTAATGTATATTTTCTTAATTCCTCATTTAAAATTTTTATTTCTAATTTTCAATTACCTTTATTAATTTTACTTTGTATGTTATAATAATTTTTCAAATATAAAACATGAAAACAGTTTGCAGCCTAGCAAAATTCATTTGACAACCCAAATAATTCCCCCTCCCCCACAGCCACATAAGTTACCTGTATGTTTCATGTGTTGACTTATGTGACTACAAACATAATATGTAACTTGAATGCAAAAAGAAAATAATTAAGAAATTACCACTGAAATAGGGGATAGTCTGACAGTGGCCAGAGGGGAGAGAAGAGGGAATTTCAGGGGGGAATGGGTAGGGATTACAGGAACAAATTTGGAGGACACATGGACAAAAAATAGGAGTGGGGGTAATGGGGGGAAGGGGGGAGGGTTGGGTGGGTGGGCTGGAATGGGAGTAGGAGGGAGAAAACTGTACTTGAACAATGATTAAAATAAAAAAAATTTTAAAAAATTAAAAAAAAAGAAATTACAAAAATATTTAAATATTTAATCAAATATGTAAGTAAAAATATAATATTAACAGATGTATTTCTTTATTGAAGAACATGAATATACTTCTAATTTCCCTTATTTTTATCCATATGGAATAATAAAGTTAATGGCTGATTTAAATAGAATACTTTAGAAATACTTTTTTAATTCAAATATTTAAAATAAATTTGAGTATAAAGTGGAAGTATGGCAAACTTAATCTAAAAAGTTTAGGTTATTAATAGTACCAAAATATATCATTGTTCAATTGCTAATATTAAACCTTCTAATAGATTTAGTTTATAGTATGGGACATATGACTCACTACTAAAGAAATAACCCCATTTCTATACTATTAAATTGTTTTGCAAACCGTTTTTCTATAGGTAATCCATATAGAAAACCTGAGGCAAATGTCCATATTACTCAAACAATAAATGATGTTTTATTGTCCCTTTTATACATGAATACAATTCAAAAGAAGGCTAATCAAGATCATTCTTGAAGATGCAATGATGTGCTACCGATTGTGATGTCAACTGCATTAGAACAGCAGCCTTTCCTCTGCTTCTTCTCTATGGGCTTGTATACATAAAAACCGACAGATGTTTAGGGAGAGAATTTAACAGTTCATATTGGTGTAAGCACTAATTTACAACACAAAGAAATGTTTCTGAACTAGAAATAATGTTCAGAAACATTATTTCTGAACATTAATATTATACATTAATGAACATTAATATTATATAGCTATATAATATTTCCTAATTCTGTGGAGACATTTTTAAAGCCTCATATTTGATGTCAACTCATAGATAGCATCACCTTTTTTCTTCTTTCATTTTTTAATTGTTTTTCAAGTACAGTTGTCTCCATTTTCACCCCACGCATCCCTGCCTCCCACCCTCCAACCCCCATTGGCTTTGTCCTAGGTTCTTTATACATGTTCCTTGATGGCCCTTCCTCTATTTTCCCCCATTATCCCTCTCTCTCCTCCTCTCTGGTCACTCTCCATTTGTTCTTTATTTCAGTGTCTCTGGTTATATTTTGCTTGCTTGTTTGTTTTGTTGATTAGGTTCCACTTATAGGTGAGATACTATGGTATTTGTCTTTCACTGCCTGACTTATTTCACTTAGCATAATGCTCTTCAGTTCCATCCATGCTCTCATAAAAGGTAGGAGCTCCTTCTTTCCTTCTGCTGTGTAGTATTCCATCGTGTAAATGTACCATAGTTTTTTGATCCACTCATTTCCTGATGGGCACTTAGGTATAGACAGCTTCATCTTTAACTCCATGTCTTCCCTATTAATGATAAGAGGAGGAATGAATGGTTATTGAGTTACAAAATTAAATATATTTAAGAACAAATGCATTATGTTAATAAATTTACAAAACATTATTCTTGAACAATACAATGTCCCATTTTTCTCTAAAATCCTAGAATTCATAAATATGAAGGAAAACTATCTTGAATATAAAATATATTCACATATTATGAGCAGTGTGACTTTTTAAATATGCATGAATAAATGGATTATGTTAAAAATATAATTACTGTAAATAGTATATAATTGGAGATGCATTCCAACTTTGGGAACATCTGTAGAAACTACCTTAGTTGTACTATGTGTTAAGCACCTTACTAAGTAAAAGGCATAAAAACAGATATTGTAGAAAATTAGAGGATAAGTCAGATACAGGTTCTACAACCAAGACTTTAAAATAAATCAGGTTTCAACCCTTACACTTAGAAGATAAATACAATATAATATAGATAACTATATTAGGTAAAATAATATAAGAATGGTTTTTAAAATCACAACAATAAAAGCCATGAATTACATAGTATTTACTATGTGCCAGGCTTTGTTCCATAAACTTTATATCCATTTTATCAATTAATCTTTATAACAACCTTATGTCAGTTCTGGAAGGCTAAGCTATGACAGCAAATAAGCTCCTAATATTTAGTGACTGAAAACTACAAGAAATTAATTTCTTTTTTATGTAACATTTCAGGTCATTGTCATTTTCATTCCATTAAATCAGAAGGCAGAATGAAATGAAGCAGCACTGGGAAGTGTTATTGGCTAGGCCTGACAATAGCAAAATTCATTTCTACTTATATCTGAATAAGTGAATAACTGAGCTAGAAAGTGGGGGACTGAAGAAGAGGGAAGCTGGATCATGGGGTGCAGTAAGGTAGTGAGTGGTTCAAGACACTTCTGCACAGAGAGATTGGTACTATATTGTACAGGGTGTTTCTAAGCATGTAGAAGATCTTATAAGTAATATTAATAGACTTTTTATTTTAAACATAGAACAGGAAGGATTTCAATAAGAATGGTATCAAACTTTTAACATTTAAAAATATTGCTCTTACTTTCTTTAAAATAAATGTTTTATTTTAGAAAAGTGTTAGATTTACAGAAAAATTGCAAATATAATAAAATTCCCATATTTCTCCCACTCAATTTCCCCTGTTACCAATGTATCACATTAGGGCATTATATTTGTTACAAATAATAAAGTCTTATTTATCAATGAAGTCTTATTTACCTATTTTTTTCATAGATTGTGCTTTTGGTGTTTAAACATGCATTCAAATCCTATGGTCATGTAGATTTTCTCTTTTATGTTATCTTTGCAAGGGTTAAAGTGATATTTCAATTTGGAGAAATAGTATGACGGTTTGGAAAAGTTTTGTGACATTAAAAAAGAAAATGTAAACATTATTTTCTGACAAACTCATTATGTATCTGTTCATTACTCAAGATAATTAAGTGCCAATATAGGAAGACGTTTAATTACTTATGAACACAGAATAAGAGTGACTGAAGATGCATATTTGTAACTTATCAGAGCTTCCCAAATTACACTGCTAATGTGGCCTTTCATTGGATAAAATGAAGTCTCCTTGAGGGATAAAAGCAACATAATCATTTCTTGGGGAGCAAGGGATTCATGCTCCCAGAACAGATGGAAGAATCCAGCTGATCCTTCTTAATTACTGATAGAAAACTTTTTTTTTATTTTGCTAGACAAATTACTAGAACTGTAGTTATTTCATTATCCCTTTATAGAATGGCTTCCTTGTTAATATTCTTACTACTAATAAATATGTTAGGGCCTGTGACATTCACATTGTGAAGATAAGAAATGCGGAAGATAAAAATAGGAGTAGAAGGATAAGAAAAAACAGGAAGAGTGTGAAAATTTAACATTACTGGACATAGGTATCTTGTTCACATTGCATTTTAGCATATTATGGGAAAAGCATTTCAGATACTCATATTTGATGTTTTTATGAATATTGGACAAATATTTATTTTTCTTTAATTACTATTCATTAGGTATACAGTGCCCTGTATTTTAACAAGTGAATACTCAGAAATAATATTGAACATTCAATTATAAACACTGAGGTGACAAATATAATATTATCAAAATTGCTCAAGAAGAAAATTAATATGGCTAAATACTGAAGTGGATAAGGCATGAACAGGGAGATTGTTAAATATCAGTTTGAATATTACAAAGAAATACCCTCTGATTTTCTGTAGCAAGGAAACTGTATCTTCATGAGGAAGGTGCTTATTATTTATATCTTGTCTTAATTCCTTCTTTCTCCCTCTCATTCTCCCCACCCTGCCTAAACACACAAATACAAATAGAGAATACTATTCATTATTTATTTAGAATAAACAGAAACTACACTAATTTACTCTTACAAGAGCAGTGAATTAAAATATTTTCACACCTCCATTTACATTGAGTTGTGTCTATTTTCAACATTTTTCAACTAGACAAGTTTCTCCCTAAGCTTTCATTCAAACACATTCATTAAGGACTTGACTTCAAATCTTAACAACAAAATATCTTTCTGTTTTTACTTCCACAAATATTTAATGTGAAAATGAACATAAAGAGTTTAGTACATAATATGACTTTGATTAAGCATAACATAAACAATATTTTCCCAGTAACCTATTTTTTTCTTATAGTACATCATTATATTATTTTACTCTCTCCAGGATTCTGAGCATAAAAGTAGTAAGTAAGAGAAAAATAAAAAAATATACATAGAGCCCTGGCTGGTGTGGCTCAGTGGATTCAGTGCTGGCCTGTGAACCAAACATTGCTGGTTCAATTCCCAGTCAGGGCACATACCTGGGTTGCAGGCCAGGTCCCCAATATGGAGCATGTGAGAAGCAACCACATATTGACATTTGTCTCTCTTTATTTCTCCATCCCTTGTCCTCTCTCTAAACATAAATAAATACAATCTAAATATATATATACATATATATTTATATCTTCTTTATAAATTATGAAAACTGATATTTATCTTTATCTTTATTTTTTAACATTTGCATATTTTAATTTTTTATTTGTTAATTTCATATTTTTCCATTTCATCCTTCTGATAATCTATTTTTTAATGTTGTTCAATTACAGTTGTCCCAAATTTTTTTCCATTGCTCCTTGCTCTCCCTCAACCTGCTCACCACCTGCTCCAACAGTCAATCCCTACCCTATTGTCCATGTGTATGGTTCTTTACATCTGTTCCTTGACTATGTCCTTCCCCTTCTTTCCCCCAGTGTACTCCCCTCCCCTCTGTCCACTGTCAATTTGTTCTTTATTTCCATGTCTCCAGTTCTGTTTTGCTCATTTGTTTGTTTTGTTCATTAGATTTCACTTATAGGTGAGATCATATGGTATTTATCTTTAGCCACCTGGCTTATTTCACTTAGCATAATACTCTCCAGTAAAATCATCATCATTTTTATATGTTTTTCCATTGGTTTCACGCTTAAAAACTCTTGTCTAACTATAGAGAAATGTTTACTGCTAGTTTCCACTAGGTTATTATTAATATTAACATTTTGTCATTTATTCTTTTTTAAAATATTTTATTTATTTATTTATTTTTAGACAGAGGGGAAGAGAGAGAGAAAGAGAGGGAGAGAAACATCAATGTGTGGTTGCCTCTCATGTGTGCCCCCTACCAGGGGACCTGGACTGCAACCCAGGCATGTACCCTGACCAGGATTGAACAGGTGACCCTTTGGTTCACAGAGCAGTGCTCAATTCACTGAGCCACATCAGCTGAGGCTGTCATTTTTCTTTATATTTTATAGGACAAAATTATATTAAATTTTAGTTAATTTTTCTAACATTAGCATTTAAGTATCCCTTTACTACCTATGTTTTCTTCTAGGATCTTCATTGTTTCATGACTTATCCATTTTGAGTTTATTCTTGTGTATGGTGTAAGTTGGTGGTCTACTTTCATTTTCTTTTCATGCACCTGTCCAATTTTCTCAACATCATTTATTGAAGAGATTGTATTTATTCCATTGTATTATCTTGCTTCTTTTGTCAAATATTAACTAACAATAAAGGCACGGGTTTATATATGGACTCTCTGTTCTCTTCCATTGATCCTGCAGCAACATTTTTGCTGATATACCTCCTCAAGCAAGATAAACAAAGGAAAAATAAAGAAACGGGACTACATCAAACTAAAAACTTCTGTACAGTTAAAGAAACCATCAATGAAATTAAAAGGGAACCCACTTAATGGGAGAACATATTTGCCTATGATAATCTAATAAGGTGTTAATTTCCAAAATATGTAAAGAACTTACACAACTCAACACCAGGAAGACAAATAGTGCTATTAAAAAGGCACAAAGGACCTGAATAGACATTTTTCCAAAGAGGACATACAGATGAGCCAATAGACATATGAAAAAAAAAAATTCTATGTAACTAATAATCAGAAGGTTGCAAATAGAAACCACGATGAGATATCACCCTCACACCTGTCAGAATAGCTAACATCGATAAATCAACTAACAAGTGTTGGAGAGGATACTGAAAAAAGGGTACCCTTATGCTCTGTTGGTGGGAATGCAGACTGTTGCAGCCACTATGGAAAACATTACAGATTTTTCTCAAAAAATTAAAATCAGAACCGCATTTTGACCCAGCAATACCACTTCTGAGAATTTGTCCTGAGAATTCCAAAACATTAATTTGAAAGAATATGTTCATTTTAGCATTATTTACAATAGTGAGTATCTGGAAACAGCTCCAGTGCCCATCAGTAGATGAGTGGGTAAAAAGCTATGATACTTTTAAAGAAATATTGCTTTTTTGTGTTAGCATGGATGAACCTGGAGATTATTAAGTTAGGTGAAATAAGCCAGTCAGACAAGGACAAATACCATATGATCTCATGTATATGTGGGATCTAATGAACAACATAAACTAAGGAACAAAATAGAAATAGAGGCATGGATACATGGAACAGACTGACAGTTGTTGGGTGGTGGGAGGACTAGATGAAAGATGGTGAAGTAATTAGCCAAAAAACATAAGTACATAACACACAAACACAGACAACAGTGTGGTAATAACCAGAGAGAAAGGGGGATCGGAGCTAGGTTGAGGTGTGCAAAGTGAGGGTGACAGAAAGAGACTTTGTTGGGGTGATGGGAACACAGCACAGTTGTACAAATTATGTTTATTGAGTTGTATAATTGAGACTTGTGTGGTTTTGTGAACCAATGTCATTCCAATAAATTCAATTATAAATAAAAATAATAAAGTACCCATCATTCATTTGCTGCCTTTATTATTTATTGAATGATTAAATTATTTCTTAGACTCAAGTTTTTATGCAGCTATTTTGTACTGTTCAGTCAACCCCTTGGCTAAGACTATTTTCATCTGTCTTTATACTTGTTCTGCCATCTTCATAAATGTTACCTTCTCAGAACTTTATTCTTGGTTTGTCGCTTGATGATTTTCATTGTTCCATTCACAGACTCATCCAACCATTTTTAAACAACTCTTCTATATCACATACCTTGTGTTGGGTGCTAAGGATTGGAGATGAAGACACAGGGAACTAGGTACATAAAAATATACCACTAGAGGAAGAATTTTCATAACTTACTATGAATTTATCTGTATTGTTGATATGTGTCAGTTTCACTAGTTCCCTTTCCTTTTCCAAGCATATTTCCTACTACTTATTCATGTCTTATTATATATTTAACTATCATCTTTATAAGTACCATACCATTAACATATTTTTAAAAGCATATACAATGTATGGTAATATAATTTCTTAAACTCAATTGAATATGCATTTGACCAGCCATCTTCAACTTTAGTAATAGCTTTGTTACTTACTTGGTTAACCAAATATGATATCTGAAGCATTAGTGAGCACTGCATTTTGGCTTAATCCCTTTATTGAACCAATTATCTGTCTGTATTAATTCCTAAAATAATCATAATCCTTGTTTTTTTTTTTCCATCACCAGTGTTACCCATTTCAGTTTCCTGTTGCTTCTTAGCTGAACTATTAAATATGGCCTACTGGAAACTCTGGAACTTGCCTGCCTCCAGCCCTGTACATTTTTTTTTGTGGAATCAACTCAATTTCTAGAACACAAGCATTGTAAATTTATCATATTAAGAATTTATATATATATATATATATATATATATATATATATATATATATCATTCCTTGCAGATATTTGGAATTTTAAAACATTAACTTTGAATTTTTCTTTATTTCTCACTACCCATGACAGCAGTTCTCAAAGTGTGTTCCAAAGATGCTGGAGCTCACCAAAAGACTTTCAAGGTATCTGTGATGTCAAAGATATCTTCATAATAATATTAAAAGTTATCTTCCATTTACCATGTTTATATTTGCTCTATTGGTGAAAAGTTAATGACGGGTAAAATTACATACATCTTGGCATGAATCTGACAATGGCAACAAAGTGTTCTAGGAATCATTACATTCTTCACTGCTACACACTGTGATTTAGTTTTTAAACTAAACCATTCCATAGATTCATTTAAGAATGCCCTTCATAAAGCAGTATAAAATACTAATAGTATTACATTTTGATCTTGAATAATATCTCTTTCCATTATGCTGTGTAAGAAAGATGGGAGTAGTAAAGATAAAGAATTTTTGCTGCATATTATATTACAGTTGTCTTGATGAAAACACGAGTGGTTATTTTCTGTCTTGAACTATACTAATTGCATTTTCATCAAACATCATTTTTATTTAAAACAAGGACAGACAGACAACTAAACTATGCAGACTTGGGGATTTGGCAGACATTTTTTCAAAAATGAACAAAGATAGTTATTGCTGGAAAACAAATGACAGTAGCTGATAACAATGTTCAAATGACAATATCTAATATCAATGTTAAAGTGTATGTTTTTAAATAAAAATTAGAGTTCTGGAAAACTTGTACCTGTCTTAGCTTCTAAATAGACTTTAAAGATTGGTAATGACATTAATGAATGTATTGTTTGCTCTAAATTTAAATGTGTTAGGATCTGTAAGACTCTGTTAAATAATATTAAATAAATATTTTAACATTTCAGCTTCAATTTCTACTATGGAGGCGATCTATAATTATCCTAAATTATCCAACTAGGCTAAAGCTCTTTGGAGTTGCTGATTTTCTTGAGAATGTAGAGTTCCTGTGACCAAAAGTTCAAGTATACAGGATAAAACCCAAGCTCATTAGGTAGCTTTACATCAATATCAGCCCCAGCTTCCCTTACCAGAACTTCTATGTGTGGCTCCTTTATGTAGCAATAAATAAACCAATCTATTGAAATGTCTTATTCCTGCATACTTCCATGCAATCTTTCACAATATTCCTCCATCATGTAATGGTCTCTCCCTTTCTTGACTCAACATATTTCCATTTACATTGCAAAAATATATTTAAATGTTACTTTTCATATTGTTTCCTTTACTTACACAAATATAAAATAATTTAGTACCTCATATGTGTTATCTCAATAATTCATACAACTATTATTATATATTTTAAGTTGCATAATAGTCTTCAGGGCCCTTTTTTCTTGATAAATATTCGTAGACTGTGAGACATTTGAAAACCAATTCTCATGTATTTTGCACAGGTTTTCTTTTTTTATCTCATGCCTGGTACATGATTAAAAAATAAACTACTGGATCATATTGTTAAATTTCTCCTGGAGCTGAGATTGGGCATCAGCATTTTTTTGAAAATTAAAAATGAACATTAATTTAAAAATAGGATATAAGAATATCACTGAAAATTGATTAGTAGCGGATTTTGTGTTGTAACATTGCTAGACATTTAAGAATATTAGCATCTTTGTTTCCCCCTTTCTAAGGTTATAGTAACCATAACTTGTTTTTGTGATTGATAGTATGTCAACATCTTAAAAAATAAGCTTCTGAGTATTCACGTGTAATATGCTGACTTTCTCATTATTTGATGTACTATTAAGCCTAGAGTGGCTGTCATTTGATCTTTGTTTACATTTATTATAGAAATCAATATATTCCACAAATCTACAGCATGTGCAGCCTCTATTCAGCTTGAACACAGAGATTTCAAGTTGCTGATTTCAGCTACACAAAGGGCTTCTTTTCTAAGATGTAAATGTAGCTCACATTATACTTGAGATATGTATTTTTGTAGAAAAACACATTGCTTATTAAACTTATTTTTTTAATGTGTATGTGTAAAATTTATAATGTCACTAGTGTCTTGTGACTAATGAACATTGCAGAGGCAATTTTTCAGCTGCAAAAAACCCCAATATTATTAAGTTATGTGGACATGAATGATTTTAAGCTATCTAACATTTATTCACCTGTCTTCTGGTGAGGTTTCCATGACATTCCTCTGGTGAATGCTCCTTCTTCATTCTCAGTTTATGGGTACTCTTAGGATTAAACTCATATCCAATTTCCTAGAGCACAAGATGCAGGCCTGGTTCATCAGAGAACCACACAGTTGGCTACAGTGATCAGAGATCGGCATGATACACCAAGCCATGAAGAAACTTATACTACTTGAAATACTTGGAAAGAAGATAACTTTTTTCCAATGAAATTGGAAAATGTCAAGATGAAATTCTGAAGCTGCTGATGGCTATATTTAACAACATCATTTGCAAAATGTCTGCCTAAGAATCATGCCATTGACAGGTAAGGAGAAACATATGGTGTAGAAAGATTGATTCCGAAGGCAATCATCTCAGTTCCTGGATCCAATTGTTCCTAAAGCCAAGAAACAACCCTGGACTTTCTGGTTGTATAAGACAAATTATTGTATTTCTTAAAAGCAAGTTTAGTTGAGTTTCTATGGTTTGCCATTGAAAAGTCATAACTGATAGAGTAAAATTAACTCAACTTTCAGGCATGTCTTCCCAGAAATATATCAAAATAGATAAGTTCACAGTATATACTGTAGATAAACATAATTGAAGGAAGAGAGGTCAGTTCCTAAAATGCAGAACATGCTAATTTTCTTAACCTATTTCCCCCCAAAACTTCATGTACAATTCAGGAACAAAGTTAAATGTCAGTTGAGTTGAAATACATATTATAACTATATTACAATGCAATTCCAATTATTTTTAGTGTGTCCTTTTATGATGAAAAGAAAGTAATTTTAGTATAATGTATCATTAGTCTCTAAGCCTTTTAAATAATACATTAAAAAAGAATCTTATAAAAATTTTCTTGATTAAAGTCATTCTAATGTGCATTATAGATATCTAAGAGAAGAAAAATCTGCAATATTTCTAAGTTTATTTCATTAAACTAATTTTTACCTGAACTTTTATGAATTCCATGGAACCAATGTGAACAAATGTTTGAAAAAACTGACCTACAATATTATCTTTAGTCTTTTAAAGAATTAATAGAGCTTCATTTTTTCTCATGATTCAGTACTGATATAAAATATAAATATGATATACAGAATTAAGAGTTTTACATTTATGTAAATGCATGTAAATTAAAACCTATTTTAATTTTATTCATTTAATTTTTTCCTCATTTAAAGGCTTTTTATTTACTTTTTTATATTTTATAGCATCTTTTAAAATTTTTTATTGTTGTTCAAGTACAGTTAGTTGTCCTAATGTTTCCCTTTGCTCTCCTCTGTCCCTCTCACCCCCTGTTCCCTCAGTCAGTCTCCACCCTGTTGTCCATTCCTCCATTATATATTTGTAATTTATGTGCACTTTTTGTGAAATATACTAAAATAAATAAAAATGTTGAGCAGAAAATGAGCTAGTTATATTTAAACTAAATTTTTAAACATTTACATTGTTTCTATAAAAATGCCATTTAATAAATATCTTCTTGGTGTTTCCAGCTAATAACCCTTTTATTCTTGCTTATGTTTTATTTAGTTTTTTTTCCATCTGTGCAGTTCAAAGGCCATTCTCAACCTTTCATGGAATGATCAGTATGTTTGTCAACAAAGGCTCCATATAATTAGACTGAATATTTATGTTTTTGCAGCTCACTCGATACATTATTTAAGTTCAGCAGAAGAAATGTTCAGACATAAAAAATTTAATTGCCTAATAAAATTTAAGTATACATGCATCTTCAATATTGACATATTTTAATAACAAAATAAATGAAACTAGAACAAGTTTTTTGACATAACTCGGAAGTTTTTTCATCCATAGAGCTAACCAAAATAACACGTGTAATTATAGTGATCATTTAGGAACAGAAAAAACTGTTTCAAGTCAGAAAATTGTTTCAGACACATGGGTTTCCATCTGCTACCTGCTCCACTTTTGAAGTGCAAAACCCCTATCATGGGGGAGTCAGTAAACTGCATACAGAATCTGAAAACCCATCACTGCCAGTTCTATAACATGTAAATAGATACTCTGTGGAATGGGGAGTATTTACAGTCACCGTTTTCCTCTTCCACTCCCATATAAAGTCTGTAGTTTTTAGGCCACAATTTAAAAAATTATACTTAAGTTTACTGCTTTGGAGTAAAGTATCAATATTCTAGGAGCTCCCTGTGAAATACAAATTCATTACTTGAAATATTCACTCAATACTGCATTTGTCACTACTCAGTGTTTCAGACTGTCTAGCATACTGAGTTGCAAACTTTGGTCTCAGACCCCTTGAAACTTTTATGTGGGTTATAGCTATTTATATTTATCACTAGAAATTCAAACTGAGGAATGTAATAATATTTATTAATTTTAAAATAGCAATAATAAACCAATTACATATTAACATAAATGAGATATTTTGATGAAAAAATTGTTTAGCATCTGTTTCAACATTTGATAGCAATGTTATGAACTAGGAATGCCTGAGGTCTTGCACTGGGGCCTGTACTACTTGTGGGAGCTCCTACAAACATTTCTCCAAACACAGAAAATCTTGTCACTGGACTAGCTCTTGTAGTTCTTATTGTGATTGCCCCATAGCAGCGACCACCAGGAACCTTTGGAAAAACTCGGTTTATTACTTGCAAGTGCTGAAGGGCACATGATATGCCCTGGGCCACACAGCAAGAAGGTCAAAGGTAGACAGAGAGACAGAGAGAAAGATCTGCATTTATTGGGGTAAGGAGTAGGGGACTCAGGGTTTCTCAGGTTCACACTTTTTTTATCAGTAAATTCAAAATGAGAGACAGAATTAAAGCATGGGAAGGGAACAGTGGGATCACTCAATTAGTCAGTTTTCTAGGTTATCTTGGACTTCCTAAAAAGAAAACTTCATTGGCTGGTGGTACTACTGGCTCCTTATCTAGTTGTGTAGCCAGAAATATGTTTATCAGAGGGGTGGTTATGTTAGGAATGATTGCCTCCTGAGCAATCATAACCTTAATGTAAGGCACTTATATTACCATTAGTAAAACTAATTGTAAGGCATTAACACCACAAACATATTTTTCCCAAACAAAATGAGTGTCATAGCTCTACATTTTTATAAATCTTTTTAATGCATTCATTAAGTAATAGAAAACAACTGGATTGTCACAGTAGCTCCGCATCCAGCCTATTACAGTAATATGTCATGTACATTTTGGGAAACACCAATCTTAGTCTTGTAAAGTAGTTTTGACTTGATATATACCCTGAAAGTATTGTCTGGTAGTTCTAGTATCCCTTTAACAATTACAGAGCTCAGGTCAAAACTCTGACCAAGTAAATATCACTCTCCCTGGAAAACACCAAGGGAAACAGAATACAGATGTAAATACGGATAAAATAGGGCCTGAACACAAGGTCCTCAAGGTGTGAACTGATGGCTCTGAAGATGTATTAGAGCAATAGAGGTTATTGGGAGCCCCCAACCAAACTTAAGTAGTTTTACCTGAACAAGTTCTAGCAATTATATTATTAATTACTGAGGTAAGGTGCTTTCCTTGACTTTTTCAGTTAAGTTTATTTTCTTATGTTTAAGTTAGTTACCACACACAAATTATTGTGATACACTGTTATTAAGTCTTTCCTACATTGCAATAATATTGGCACAAGAAAACAACACTTACTGCAAAAGATTGCCATGACTTATGATTTATTTCCCTTCTAGTCAATTAAATGTCTCTTCTGAACACAACAACCAAAGTAATGCCATAAAGGTCCTGAGCCCAACCATGAGTAACTGTGTTTCTCCTAGTTAAAAATAATCATTCTTAGCCCTGACTGGGTGGTTCAGTTGGCTGGAGCATCATGCTGTGCCCCAAAGGGTTTGTGGGTTGATTCCCAGTCAGGGCAAATGCCTGGGCTGCAGATTCAATCCCCAGTTGGGGTGTGTACAGGAGGCAACTGATCAGTGTTTCTCTTTCTCTTTCTCTTTCTCTTTCTCTCTCCCTTCCTCTCTCTCTAAGAAAACAAAAATTGATAAACATTCTCAGGTGAGGGTTAAAAATTAAGAAAAAATAGCTGGTCTTAACTAGAGTATATAAAGGATGACAAAAAATAACCCATTGAGTTATTAAGATCTATAGATTTGAACATTTTATCAGTTTCCTTTATATTTACTTATCAGTTCTTAATGTGAAAATAAAACACAAACTTAATTATATATTGTGTCAGAATATATAAAGGATACAAATAATATATATATATTTAAAATTAAACTAATATTTTAATTATATATAAAGATACATAGTGGTCACATCATTAGTTCCCAAATGTAAACAAAATCATATAACATGTTGTGGCTTTTTAAAAGCAGTTAAATGCAATACTGAGAAATAACTTTGAAACTTACATTATATACAAATCACAGTCTTTTCCTTAAGAAAGAAAGATGTTTCTAACTGTGATATGTCAGAGTCAAAGAACAAAGGACAAAGAAAAGTATTTGAGAAGTATTTTTAGGTTAGGATTCACATGCAACTTAGATTGTCCTATTTAATATAAAATTTAATATGAAAAAATAATAAGATGACTTTCACATAAAATGCTAAAGACATATAACATATTAAAATGTATAAAATCAGGAAAGGTTAGTCTATGGAGATGGCTAGCTATTGAATTCTGAATTTCTTGAATGAAAGCAATTGAAGGAATTGCTGAGGTGAAATATGCCATAAGGTTACTGCACCAAGTTACTAATAGAAATAGGACTTAGGGGAGGACGTAAAGCTTGTTTCTCTGTTTCCAAAGATAATAAAGTCAAATACTTTGTGTAAGGATTTTGATTTCTCTTCCAAGATGAACCAAACACGTACATTGTATTTAACATCCACCCAAATGTGGTCAGGCTATGTGATCTCTGAGGTCATGAAGGACCAAAAGAAAGGCATTTTTGGCATCTATCATATGACGCTTGTTAAGATACTGAAAGTTCAGAAGAAGGTGTATACTTATGAAAGAGAAAATATGGATTTACAGGTCTCCATCACCAAAGGGAGGAATATAGTACAATTGGGTTGGTCATTGCTAAACAAATGTCTGCAGAATCTTAGTGTTGTCAGGGGCTGGTTCACAGTCAGCCCATCTGTTCAGCAGGCTTACTAAACCTTGAGCCCCAGACTAGGTGGATGATGTTATCTGAACTTTACAATGAGGAAGGGGGACAGTTAATGTGGACATCAAAATTGGATTTTGATTCAGACTATAAGGGGATTCTTCATTTCTTTTTTTGTAAAAACCCAAAATGAACTTACTAGAAACTTACACCTCAAAACTAAGTGTAGAGCGGTAACTCAAAAAAATATTTGTAACAAAATATCAAACATTTAAGAAATGGATTTTATTGGTCTCTGATTTTATCATTTTTACTGGTGTAAGTTTAACTCAGAAGTGTAATCATTTCTATATAATGTTAACACTACAATTTGCAGACACACCTTTTCCTTCCTAAGTTGGAAAATTTAGAAGAAACTGCAGAAACAATACTACCATTTTAGTGTTCCCAATTGTTCTCCAATCTTTTATTCCTTCCATATATTTCACATATGGTGTTGTATATTTTTAGCAGCAACAGTGCAGGTAACATATATTAAAAACAGGTGTTCATGAATAAAACCAAATAAAAGGCATCAGCTCTTAGATTTTGCAGTAGAATGGTTCCCACTCTTGAGTTTTTCAAGCAGCTATGTAGTTTGCTCCCCACAGTAATTAAACAGCACAAATACACTTAATTAAAATAGCAATAGAAAGTATGACTTCCCCTCAGCCTCTGAATATGAGAATCATACCTATAATAACTTATTCATTAATGTACATTTAATAATCATAAATTTAATCCTCAAATTTAGTATAGTAACACTAGTTAGTTATTAACCCTATTTTCACATAAAATGTAACTGTCAGAATTCAAAAAGCTGATAAAAAAGTGCGGGCTGGGAACCAAAGTGTCCCAGGTTCGATTCCCAGCCAGAGTACATTCCTGGGTTGCAGGCCATAACCCCCAGCAACTTCACATTGATGTTTCTCTCTATCTCTCTACCTCTAATTCTATCTCCCTCCCTTCCCTCTCTAAAAATAAATAAATAAAATCTTTTAAAAAAAGCTGATAAAAAGAGAGCTGACAAAAGTTTTTCACTGGCACTATTAAAAAAGTTTATTCACCTCATTTTCTGACTAGGCTTATGGTAATGGCTAAAAAAACTCTATTGCAATTCATTGTGAACACAACATGTTCCTCATTAAGAAAAGGTTCTGACTGTAAAATGATGTATAAATAACAGTAAAAAAATCCACATTTTTCTTCCCAAAACATTTATTTTGATTGTACTATTCTGTTCTCATTGGTTTTTAAAAGTGACATATAATCTGTAGCTCATGACTAACTCTTCATAATTCAACACATTGCTTCTTACACAGATTCATGTTTATGGACCATGCATATCCAGTACCATGTGCAACACCGAGACCATGTATATTTTCCATTGTTCTCCCACAGCCCTTTGGTAACTGTTAAATATGTGACAGCGTATTGATAAAGACTTGTTTCTACCCAAATAACTCACTCAAAATTTAAAGAATGAACTGAAAAAATGGCATGTATACTGTAATTTTTAAAAATGCTAAACTGTTTCATCACTAAGGCAAGATTAATAAATGAGAGCATTGGCAAAAATATTTTATGAAAAATTATAAGAAGCATGGATCTTGCTAACTTTTCCTTAAAAAAATATGACTAGTTTACTTCAATCTAACCTTGAACAGAAATTATAAGGAGGTATTGCTATCTTTACAAATTAAAATAACAAGTGGATTTTCATTAAATATAATGGATTCAGCAAATGTGAACAAAAACTCCCTGTGTTATGCTGAATATATGATCAGAAAGTAAACTTAATAAGAAACTTTTGAGATGATACACATTAATTGAAAGTCTGGTCACTACACAACTCAAAACTAAATGTGAAAGTGATTTAACTAAATAATTTAGCATAATCTAGAAATCAAGTCTCTCACAAGCTTGTAAGAACTAGTATGTGCCTGTCCATAAAGTATCCACCAGATTAATATGAAAAATACAGACATTTATTGAAGAAGATATAAGAAACATTGCACTTTGCACATTGGACAATGATGTCTCAGCCCTCTTCAAAGTCATGACTTTCTTGAGGAAATCTGGTTCTTTGATAGCGGTTTGAATCAAAGTATTAGCACCTGCAGCAATTTGTTCCTTCTGCTCTGGTAGCAGAAACCACAGAATGAATTTTGCCACAACACATTTCATGCCAAGATCCTGCATCAAAATCTCAGACACAGTAGTTTTTGAAATCCCCAGATCAGCTTCTAGTTTCCACCCTGTCAGTCACTAGTCTTTGTTGATTGTAGACTGTACATGTTCAACATTTTCAGTGTGCTGCTTGTTGCAGGCCTTCCAGAGTGTGGATACTTTAAACAGACTCTCAACTATCTGAAGCATTTGTGTCACACATTCATTGTACTGCACTGAGTGCAACGAGTGCATATATTTGCACTGCACTTACTGCATCATTCCAAAAAGCCTTCTGAATCATCAGAATAGTTTCTGCCGGGGAATGTGCAAGCTTAATGTAAAATTTGATGCAGATTCGTTGGTCTACTTGCTCAGTCATTTTGAATGCAACAACTGCAGACTACACATGCTCACTCAATAGCGTGTAACTTCTCCACTGATGAGCACAATGAAGTCCTCATTGTTTGTTTACTCATGCACATTCCAATCCACTCTCCTTGGCTGCCAGGCTACATTGATGTCACACAAACCATTCTTATTAGCCATGGCTGGACCCACATATAATATATATACCACACTTCCTTATTTTTCTTTTAAACAATCACTATGTAGATTCCTTTGATAATTTTTTTACCTGAAATTATTTCCATGTTGCATTTATTTCCAACACCATTTTAAAGGACTTTCTTTCCTTCCCAGAATTTCCATTATGTTCTGAGAGATCGTGTTTATATGATTAACATTCTCTCTTTCCTACATTCTTTTTTGGCAGTTTTATGACTTTATTGATAGGCAGTTGTTAGTTTTCATCCACATTAATGTCTATTTTTAAGTATACTTTATTGATTATTATTACAGTTGCCTCATTTTTTTCCCTCCTTTATCCCTCTCCACCCTGCACTCTTCTCCCTGCAACATTCCCCTCATCTCTTAGTTCATGTCTTAGTTGTACATATAAGTTCTTTGGCTTCTCTTTTTCCTGTACTATTCTTAACCTCACCCTGTCTATTTTGTACCTCCTAATTTTGCTTCTTATTCCCTGTACCTTTTCCTCCCATTTTCCACCTTTCCCCTCCCTGCTATTAACCCTCTATGTGATCTCCATTTCTGTGATTCTGTTCCTGTTCTAATTGTTTAAATGGTAATATGTACATAGGTAAAAAATACATAGGCCTTGCTTGGTGAATCTTCATGTTCATTTCTGGAGAACCACACACAGATGCAGTAAGAGACATCCTTATTCCCTGGCCCAGACAGCTTTTCTAAGGCTGGGGTCAATGCGTACATTTGATGTTCCCATCTCCTTTTTGGATCTGAGTATCCAAGGGCCATACTTCTTGATACCCAGTCCACACATGTGATTTTGAGTTTTGATGGTATTTTCTCTAGTCACTGTCTCATTCATGGCTGAGAGGTCCTTTTTGCTATCTTCTGTGCAGGCACAATAGCCCAAGTTGGAAAAGATGCTCTGCTGTATTCAAGCATTTTATAAACCTACCTTGACCCTTTGAACTTAATTGAAACCTGTTACTTTTTATGGACTCTCTTCTTTCTCCATCAATTCATTATAATTATATGTGAAGTGTTAGAATTAGCCCTCTTGGATCCTCAAATCACATGTATTTATGAAAATATATGTACAAAAAACACACATCTGAACGTTAAGCTCTTTTGTGAAGACCAGCTTCTATCTCCACTAGCTCTGCTTATTTTCAGTTAACCAGTTAGCTACTCCAATTCATTTGCTAAAGAAGTGCCATTTAGTGCTCTTTGCACATCAAGAAAGTTTTTATGAGCTGTTCAATATGCTGGTCTCCCTGCTTTATAATCCTCATATTGTGATTTTTTCCTGCATTCTCTTCAGAACCCTTCTCCATCAACTTTCTTATTACCTGAAATTTATATATATATATAATATAGATAGATTGATAGATAGATTGATTGATTGATTTGGACACCTACAATAACATAATCAATAAAATATATTTAAAAAAAGAATCAAATTCTTCCAAGGAAAATTATTAATTTTCCTTTAAAAAGGAAATGTACCCCTGGCTGGCATAGCTCAGTGGATTGAGCACAGGCTGCAAACCAAAGTGTCTCAGGTTCGATTCCCACTCAGGGCACATGCCTGGGTTGCAGGCGACAGTCCACAGCAACCGCACATTGATGTTTCTCTCTCTCTCTCTCTTTCTCCCTCCCTTCCCTCTCTGAAAATAAATAAATAAAATATTTTTTAAAAAACCTAAAGAAAGAAAAACAAATATTCTTTAAAAAAAGGAAAAGTACATTTTTCTCTATACTTTTGTTACTAAAAATATTTAAGCTTCATATTTATAATGTGAAATAAAACATTGTGGTGCTATTTCTTAACCACTTCTGTAAATGAAAGCATAAATAAAGGTGTGGGCAAAAGTGGGTTTACAGCTATGAATATGCAAAACAGAGTTTACTTTGTATTATTTACTATCATATTTATTTTTATTATAACCTACTTTTGTTTACTTCTGGAAAGTCAATAAAATTATATAAAGGTTTCATAAATACTGTGTAATTTTTCATTGATTAATCATTTTTGCTTCTATAAAAATATAGTGTTTTTACATATTCTCTTTAAATAATAAAATCTCCTCAGAGTGATGATGCATTTTTCCCCACTTTGGAATATTATTATTAGGCTTTTCTCCTCCAGATATATACATAAGTTAGTAGACAAATATTTGTTTAGTGAGTGAAATATAACATATTTCAGACAAAAGATGAAATAATGTAATAAAACATATTTCTAAGAAAAATTAGTAAAATATGTGTCAAAAATACTATAAAAAATAATGTTTATAGTCTCCTCCAATGTTAATTCCAGAAAAATGTTTTACAATTAGGAAGCTTACTATTAAAATTATTTTAAATTAAATGACTAAGAAAAATAAATTACATAGAAATATTTTTCACATAAAATTTACTCTCAGGTTTGCAATAGAAATTTCTTAAAAATAAACATTTAAAATTTCTCTCTAAATTTCCAGATAAACAACTTCTCCCCCAAAAGCTGGCTATGCTTAAAACCAAACTGAGGTACAATGTAAGTATTAATTGCATTATTCCCAATATTAAAATGACTTTTAGGTATTTCATAATAAAAAAGAAAAATAACATTTATTCAACCCAATTCTGTTAGGTGTGTATTACAAAAGTTAAAAGTGAAATCAATAGGTAATGGCATTCCCAATAATTCTTACTAAAAAAGAAAGATTTTATTTATTTATTTTCAGAGAGGGGAAAGGAGGGAGAAAGAAAGGGAGAAATGTTGTTTGGTTGCCTCTCATGCACCCCCTACTGGGGACCTGATCCACAACATAGGCATGTGCTCTAGACTGGAAATTGAACCAGTGACTCTTTGGTTCGCAGACCAGCACTCATTGTACTGAGCCACATCAGCCAGGGCATATTCTCAATAATCCCAACTACATAGGGAAAGCTATGTTTAATTTTAGGGTTTGTTTCACCTGTTAAGATCCTATGTTTTAGATTGCATCCCATCATTTTTTCAGATGAAGTGCTTAGATAACATACTGCAAAATACTTCAGACTGTGTTGCATTAAATGCATATTGAATCTTTCTATGTACTTTTAGAGAGTAATAATCTCCAAAATGTCTCTTTAAAATGAAAAGAACAAGGCTTCCAGCCAAGATGGAGGCATAGGTAGATACACTTTGCCTCCTCACACAACCAAAAGAAGGACAGCAACAAATTTAAAAGCAAAAGCATACCAGAACTTCCATAAAATCAAACTATATGGAAGTCCAACAACCAAGGAGGTAAAGAAGAAACACTCATCCAGACTGGTAGGAGGGATGGAGACAAGCAGCCAGGGCAGAGAGAATGTGCAGCAAGGTGGCATCTAGAAGACCTGAGCAAGGTGGCTGCTGGCAGACCAGATGATCTGACATTTGCATGTAGATAAACTAGGAGGAACAACTGGGGAGTGAGGCAGACCACACAACCCAGGGTTCTAGTACAGAGAAATAAAGCCTCAAAACCTCTGACGGAAAAATCCTGTGGGGGGTTCAGTGGTGGGAGAAACTCCCAGCCTCACAGGATAGTTCAATGGAGGGACCCACAGGGTCCTAGAATGTACACAAACCCACACACCCAGGAATCAGCACCAGAAGGGCCCAATTTGCTTGTGGGTAGTGGGGGAAGTGACTGAGAGCCAGGCGAGAGCCGAGCAAGAGGCATTGTTCCCACTCTGACCCCCCTTCCACACACAGTGCCAAAAAGCAGTGATGTAGATCACCCCACCCTGGTGAATACCTAAGACTCTGTCCCTTACAAGATAACAGGTATGCTGAGACAAGAAAATATGGACCAAATAAAAGAATAGATCAAACTTTCAAAAGTAGAACTGAGCAGTGAAGAAATAGCTAACATCAGATACAGA
Organism: Phyllostomus discolor; assembly: GCF_004126475.2. Classification (NCBI taxonomy): domain Eukaryota; kingdom Metazoa; phylum Chordata; class Mammalia; order Chiroptera; family Phyllostomidae; genus Phyllostomus; species Phyllostomus discolor. The sequence goes on along the minus strand of NC_040913.2, from coordinate 37,294,916 downwards.
GTTCAAAACACTGGTAATAAGCATGTTCACAGAAATCGTTGAGTATGGTTACAAAATAGAGGAAAAAGTGAAAACTATGCACAGTAAAGTAAAGGAAAATGTACAGGAATCAACAGCAATGGGAAGGAAACTGCAACTCAAATCAATGATATCAAGCAGAAGGAAGAAATAAACATTCAACCAGAACAGAATGAAGAAACAAGAATTCAAAAAAAAATGAGGAGAAGCTTAGCAACCTCCAATACTACTTTAAAAGTTCAACATCTGAATCATAGGGGTGCCAGAAGAAGAGGAAGAACAAGAAATTGAAAAGTTATTTGAAAAAAAAAATTTGAAGGAGAACTTCCCCAATATGGCCAAGGAAATGGACTTCCGGGAAGCTCAGAGAGTCCCCAAGAAGATGGACCCAAGGAAGCACACACCAAGGCACATCATAATTCCATTACCCAAGATAAAAGATAATGAAAGAAGCTTAAAAGCAGCAAGAGAAAAGGAGACATTTATCTATGAAGCAGTTCCCATGAGACTGTCAGCTGAATTCTCAAAAGAAAACTTACAGGTAAGAAAGGGCTGGAAAAAAGTATTAAAAGTCATGAAAGGCAAGGACCTACATCCAAGATTACTCATTCAGCAAAGCTCTCATTTAGAATGCAAGGGCAGATACAGTACTTCCTAGATAAGGTCAAGTTAAAGGAGTTCATCATCACCAAGCCCTTATTATATGAACTGTTAAGAAGAAGATCGTAACTATGAACAGTAAGATGACAGCAAACTCACAACTATTAACAACTGAACCTTAAAGAAAATAAAAAATAAATAAATAAAAACACTAAGCAAAGAACTAGAACAGAAACAGAATCATAGAAATGGTGATCACCTGAAGGGTTATAAGCTGGGAAGGAGAGGGAGTGGAATGGGGGAAAAGGTACAGGGAATAAGAAGCATAGATGGTAGGTACAAAGTAGACAGGGGGAAGTTGAGAGTAGTATAGGAAATGGAAATGCCAAAGAACTTATATGTACAATCCATAGACATGAACTGAGATGGGGGAATCCTGGTGGGAGGGGGTGCCAGGCAAAGGGGAGTAAAGGGGAGGAAAAAATGGGACAACTATAATAGCATAATTAATAAAACATATTTTTAAAATGTTTTAAGAAAAGAAAAAAGAGAAAGTGAAAAGAACAAAACCCACAGTGAGAAATAATAGAATCAACTATATATATACAGTATATACTTGAACACAAATCAAATATTCACACAGGATAGAATAATTGCCACATAGTTTATGTGTGACTTGTCAGTTTTCCCTTTATGTGGTGTTGCTGAAATTATTGTAGCACCAAAATTCTCACAATCTTTTTTCTTGGCTTTCCAAGTCTGTCGTCCATGTTCCTCTAATTCTAAACATGCCCCATGTGCGCTGGTGAGTGTTCAATCATTCATTCTGTCCATACTTTGTAAAATTCACAGGCTGCTTTCCAAGTTCCTAATGCTGTTGTTAATTCTATTTTCAGTCTGTTCTTATTCTATTTGGGCTGCCGTAACAAAATACCACAAGACTGGGTGGCTTACAAACAACAGAAATTTATTTCTCACAGCTGTGGATGATGGAAGTCCAAGATCAGGATGTTAGCCTGGTAGGTGAGGACCCTCTTCAGGCTTATTGACTTCTCTCTGAATTCTCACATGGTAGGAGGGCAAGAGTGCTCTGTGGGACTGGTGTTATTGGGGCACTAATCCCATTTTTGAGGGCTTCATTCTTATAACCTAAGCACCTCCCAAACACCCTACCTACTAATGCCACCGTCTGTAGGAGTTAGATTTTCAACATATGTGTTTGGAACAAAGGGATACAAACATTCAGACCTAGCAAGTGCAATAGGATACTGCTTGCTAGTTCCCTGTTTAATAGTCTAGTAAGAACCCTGTTGAAGTCTCTCATCTTTAGTACTTAGTAGTTATATAAACTTGAACACTTTTATCACCTCTGTAGTTCAATAGTACTTTTTTTAAATATGGGGTTAGGAATATCAAACTCATGTAGTGATAAAGAATAAATGTGAAATATTTAAAAGACTCTTTGTAAATAAAGAAAAGCTCTATCAATACATTCAGTATCTCTATTTATCTTTGATATGCCAATCTGTTTCAATTCACTTTTGTAATTTATTTTTCTTTATCTCATAAAACATCCCAACTCTTTAGCAGCTAGTTCTAAAAATTGTCTATTGCAATGAAGTCCTGATTTTTCAATGTTTCTGCTTGCTCTGTTATGCCTGCTGCACAAATTACATGAGCCTAAGGGTTACATACATTTTTTTGTAAAAATTGCTGAGGTATTTTTGTGAAATTGTGAAATGAACTTTTATAAAACCTATCATTTTCTATATTATTACTATAATTAGAAAATAAACTATCTAGTCTCTATGCATCTGATTCATATTTTAAAATAATTTCCCCAGATCTCCACTAATTCTGTTTATTCTAATTACTGGTTTTGTCAGCCAAACAATAGAGATTGCAGAGTATAACACACAATAAAGAGCCCAATCCATTAATGTTGGCGATATTTATAGAGGTCTATAACCTGTGAATTTTGGAAAATTTAGGTCATTTAAGGCCCTCTTTGGGGCAAAAGCTGTTGAAATCTGCAGGGGACCAAGAGACTGGGGTCAGGTGTGGAGCAGATCACTGTGTTCTGCAGCACCCAGAGCAGCAGGGTGGACACCGAGAGCCCAGCCTTTCTTCCCTGTTCCTAGCTGCCTCTCTATACATCTCAGCTTTGCAGAAACCGAAGCAGGACCTTTGTGCAGTACCCCAAAAGGGTAAAGATGCTTGCCCCTCACACTATTCTTCTTTTCCCTTTGAGGGGAACTCTTTCTGACAGGGGAGCTCCCTGTTGGTGCTAAGCAGTGCTGACTTGAGGGGCGGCTCCATTGCAGGCCAAATGAAGGTGTTCTTTTTCCAGTGCAGTTATTGTTGAATTGTTTGTTTGACTGCGTGGCTCAAGTTTCTTATGTGGACCCCAGGGCTCTTGCAGGTTGATTCTGTTCATGGATCACTGTGTATTCAACTTTTTCAAGGGACAGATGCTGGTGTCTCCCACTTGGCAATTTCACAACACTCTGCAGATCCCAAATGCATATTTCTTTAGACAAAAGACAAAAGGTTTTGGTGATATTGTCCACAGATCTAAATTGTGTAGTTAGCATTCATGCCTGATTGAATCTTAATATGAAGCTGCTGCCCAGTGAGTTCAAACTAATTTTAACATACATGACCATGAAAATAGCTCTTCAAGTGCCATGTCCATCCAGAATGACTCAATTTGGACTTGCAAAGACAAGCTGAGGGACCCCAAGATGAAACTCTCATAATTTAATGCATGTAATTTAAAGGATCTGTTAAATATTAGATAATTATATAAAGACTAAAATGTTGCTTCTTCCAGGTGCTCCAAATCAGCAAAAGAAAAAAGTACTGTCTGAAATCTAGGCCAAATTACTTGTAAATGTATTTGATCTTTTAGCACCATACAAATTTTAACATGTAAAATAAATGAAATGATCCCAATTAGCTAGGGGTTTCATTTTAAACATACTTTTTAATACTTGGTAGCTACTTATAATAATAAACTTAACTGTCTTGAAAATTGTTCAATTGTCTCCTTCTCTTGGTTACAATATAACTTAGAATAGTGAATTTATGTATCTTAAAAGCTTCTAAACAGACTGACTCAGTTACTCAATAATTAGCAATTAGTCACCTGATTTTTCCTTTTTGCCATGTTCAGGAATAAAAAAGTGTGAAAACACAACTGATATACACAGCAGAAACTGTTGTCTTTATTTTCTTGCTTACGAAGCATTAGCAAGGATTGAGGTCTGTCGGGCCACTCAAACGTGTATTGTACAGTGTATTTTTGAAAACTGAATAAATCAGCATATATGAAAACATTTAGCACATGACCAAGAATGAATTGCATTTTTGAAACTTGATTTTATCATTTATTTCTCACCTTTCCTCTCCAAGTTTTTTATTCCCATTTCTTACTGGCAAAGGAAATTTTCTTACTGATAGCCATATTTCATATTTTCCCTCATACATTTATATTATTTCTATCAAATTAGGAAATAGGTGAATTCTGCTAACAGGTAACTTTTATGTTTATAATATAACATTTTTTTTTACTTTTTTATAGAAATGACTGTGCTAAATAATGCACTTTTTCAGCCAAGTATATTCACTTTCCATAGTTTGTCATTTCAGTGAATTATCAAGGAAACAAAGATGGTGAACTGAGATATGTCACTTGTCTGAGGTTTCACTGAAAATTGGTTACAGAAAAATTAGAATTTACAACCTCAGAAATACAATGTGACGTTTAGTGCATTTTGTTACATTTGCAACAAAATGAAGTACAAAAAATATGTCTCCATCAATTGTCTGCCGGGATCTAAGTCACAGCATCACAGACAGCTGGGATAAGCTACCCCACTCTTTCAATCAGGAAGAGGAATAATCCTCTCAAGTGTTTGTTTTCTCTGCCTCTTGGGAGAACCTCTTCCTTGTTGCAACAGTGAGATCTACAGGTGCCAAGAAAACATTGTCTGGAGGCAAATCCTAACCCAGAGGGGTATTTTAGCTTTTTCTGCTTTCGCTCAAAACCTACATTGAGGTTGCTTCTACGTGGACTGCTCTGCCTTGGGATGTAAGAATTATAGAAAATAACCAAAAAATATTAGATTCTCAGTTATTTGGCCACCACCCAGATGATTATATGGTTACCAGATGATTATATGGTTAAGATTTAAAAACTTGCCCTGGCTGATGTAGCTCAGTGTATTGAGCATGGGCCTCTGAACCAAAGGTTATCGGGCTCGATTCCCAGTCAGGGCACATGCCTGGGTTGTGGGCCAGGTCCCCAGTAGGGGGCATGTGAAGGGCAACCACACATTAATGCTTCCCTCCATCTCTTTATCCCTACCTTCTCCTGTGTTTAAAAATTAAATAGAATATTTTTTAAAAGATTAAAAAACCTAAGCAATACTTCAAAAAAAGTGAAGGAAAGAAAAAATAAACCAAAGAGAACCCAGAAAAGATAGTATTAATTTTCTGTAGTTTAGACAAAGCAACATTTTAAAATAATAAATTAGTAAAGTAATAATATCACTAAGGTTAACAATAATTGCTCCATGCTAGTGAGAAAATGGGTCTCTCAATTATCATTAAAAAGTATGTTTTAGTTTATAAAGTATAAATTTTACAATTGAAAAGACAAATTAGAATATAAGAAAAGTTGTCATGAGTGGTAGGTATATTATACATTCTTAGAAAACATTAACATATTACAAATCATAATGAAAATAGATAAAAATATAATTCAATTAATAAAAACAAATAAAACCATCTTTTATAAGGATTAATGTTGTAGTATAAACATTTAAACTCCTTCCAGCTAGGCTGAAGTTTTCACAATGTTCTCTAGGAGACAAAAAAAGAAACATAGGGAAAATGTTTAGTTTTTTGAGAAATGGTAAACTTTAGGAAAGAAGCACCATAGGAAACTCTAAAAGATATTCATGTGAAGAAGATACTAAGAAGACAAAGTTCTAATTAGAAATTAGGAAGGACTGACTCTCAGGTACTCAGGTAGAGTGGACATGACATCACTTACATATATTGGAGATTCCAACAAATGAACTGAAATGCAATAACCAATGAAAAAAAAATGACATATTCTTTAGGAACCACAATGTCATCTCTGGCTTCTCTGTGATGAAGAAATCACTTTTAACATCTATCCAAAGAAAATTACCATTTAAATCCATACTGTGGAACAAACACAGAAGCCAAAATTAAGTGTTCCAAAGAGAAATGGAAGTAAAAAGTTATTTAGAGAAAGAAGATATTTTAGGTACTATAAACAGGCACGTGAAAAATAACATTGGTGGAGAACTATGATTAATTATATGCTCTGTTACAAGTGAGTGAAGCTACTTACAGCATCAAGATAATCATTGTAAGAAGTGACCAAGACAAGGAAATGACAACTCTTAGGTAGACTCAGTAATAAAAGAATACTTTGGAACCAAGACTAGAGTATCAGCTGAAAAGAAAGCAAAATCTAAGTGCTATATAGACCAAGACTGCAACAATTTCCTTAGATAAATTTGGCCAAAAGAATAATTGATTCCTAGTGATGAGCTATTACTAGTTCCTAACAGAACCCTGTTTGTGAGTTTTATTTATTTGATATATCCATCCATAACTTTGTATAAATCCTACTTATTTTTCAAATAATCTTCCCGTTATCTTAAAATCATCAAATAATTACTCAGTGAATTAATAAATAAGTGAATAAATGAATAGTTGGTTCTCATCCAGTGTTATATTTACATTTTCTTCCTATTGACACATCAGGACCTGGTAGTGCAACAGGTACCTGGAAGCTAACCGAATCTGAATTGGATGCTGGCATGTGTACAGTTTTGTGCCTTTCCTCCTTTTGGAAAATGAACAGGTTTTTCTACATAGAGAAAAACTTAACACCTCACAAGAGAATAACTGATCCCTTTCTCTCCATCACACCACATATCCAATTTATCACAACATCCAGAATTTTCTTTCATTCTCAAATGCTTCATTTTCCTGTTTTTAGTATTTCTACTCATCTCAAGTTAACTGAAGCCCTTGTCATTTTCCTTTTAACCTATTCAAGGGTCACCAAACTGGTATCCTTAAATAAATTTTGCATTTTATATTACAAACAGTTTAGCTTTCCTAATATCTGCTTTCCCACCTGTTCACCTTTCCCACACCTGGTATATCAAATGGTTTCTTATAGAATGAAATGGAAATGAGTGAAAGAATCATGTAAGTTTTCATTGTCTTCTCTCCCAACTTATTTTGCCAGTTGGCCCCTTCATTTAAGCTAAACATTCACGTTTGTTAATTAACATGTTATGTGGAAATATTTCCTCTCTGAGTAATTTAACCAGTTTCTAAATTTTATTTTTAGAAATAATTCTAAATGCAAACTAGAGAGTATGATAGAGAATGATATTAAATTAGGAAACTACAGAATATAATAGTAGAGAATAGAGAAGAGCTAAGCACTGATGGTAGTGACAGTAAGAACTAAGTTTATATGATATACAGATGATGTAGTACAGAATCGTACACCTGAAACCTATATAATTTTATTAACCAAAGTCACCCCAATAAATTCCATAGGCATGAAAGGAAAAGGACTAAATAAACAGGAAGGTAAGCCTCAAAGGTAACATCTGTTTTGTTCAACACTTTTCTTCTGAACACTTTGCTGTTGAATCTAGTTGCTTGACTTTCTACCTACTAACTGGTATTTTACATCAAAGTTTTTCAAAGAAACTTTAAAACCATTTTTAGGCACGTGAGGCACATGCATGATATAAAACATTCAGTCTTTTGTTTTTTGGTGTGGTTGTAGTGGGGAGACTTACCTCCTCCTGAGCCTCATTCTCTGATTCCAAGCTGTACTGATTGATGTCCAGACCCACTGCATGAGAGATTTTCTACCATTTAAAGAATTTATTGTTTCTTCTTGTTTTATTTGTTTTTGTGTGTGTGTGTTTAGTGCAACATAACTTCAGTACCTTTCTGAAAAAGAAAATACAAGAGGCAACGTTTTTCAGAGCTGCATTTATGGAAATGCTTTACTCTATGCTCATACTTGATGGATAATATGAGGAGTTTGTAAACTATTATGTTGGAAATGTGCTTTAGACTTTGAAGAATTTTCATTACCTTTCTACTTTCCAAGTTGCTTTGATAAGTTAACACTCTTATCAATCATAATTTTCTTGGCATAAACTCTCTCACTCATTCTCAGTGTTTAAGATAATTAATATTTTGCAGTTGATTCAAAATTGTGTGGAAATTATATCTAAATATGGGTAATTCTCAAATTTGTCCAGGTTCTCAGTGAGCTCTTGGAACTAGCCATTCCATGTCTCTGAATTCTGGAAATTAAAAAAATAATAATTTCTCTTATAATTTCCTCCCCAGTGGGCTTTCAGTTTCCCCAGAGGATTTTTAGATTCCCAACATTGACCCTCAGGTTTTCTTATAATTTCTTATTATTTTTACCTCCCCATCTGTTTCATTCCATTTTCTCAGTGATGTCCCATTGTAGCAGCATGCAGCCAAGAGGGGGGACCCCAAATAGGGATTTGGAATGGAGTCCAGAACTCAAGGTATTCTGGAAATATTAGAATGTCCTCACCCCTTTCCCCAAAGGTGTGGTTCAGAGAAGGGACAAATGGAGCAATGGGCAATTGAGAGCTGTTTTACATAGCAACAGCCTTGCAGCTAACCTCTGGTGTGGTCATTTAACATATCTATAACCTTTAACTGGTTGCATAGATATGTTAAATAGCTGTGGTGATGCTCTGAGCCAGGGGAATGAAGTAACTTCCCCACCAAGACATAACTGGGGGCAGGTTTCCTGAGTTACAGGGTTTGCATGGGAGCTTGGAGAAGATTGGCTCCATGACATGGGGCCATGCCTGCCCAGAATCACGATGGCAGCCCAGTAAAGCTGGAAGGATATGAGAGTGCTGGCAAGTGTAGCCAATTGTGGAAGGAGTTGAAAATGGAGATGCAGAAGAAGATTGGCAGGGGATTTAAACTGAGACACGACAGCCATTGGAGGGGAAAACCACGTGGTTTTGGTAGAGTGGAGACTCCCATAGCTATTGTGTGGGGAAGGACCATGTAACTGGGGCAGTGGAGAGAGAACCACGTGGGTTTGCCAGAGTGGGGACCCCCGCAGCTTTAGAAGGGGGAACCATCACCCAGCTTTAGCAGAGTTACCGACAACATAGCTGATGGTTTCAGGAACCAAGGGAGGCCTACCAGCCAAGGCGGATTACTGAGAAGAGTCTGGGGATGCCTGAGCCATGGACTTCTATTTCTTTTCCTGTGATATGGTACCCCAGACTGGGCAAAGGGGGAAGGAAGGACTGTGTGTGTTTGTGGGTGTTTTAAGAAACTTCGGGATTTTGATGAAGACATTAGGTCACTACTTTAAGTCTGAATAGCATTAAATAAACATTTCCTTTCCTTTTCACAAATCTCTGGCATTGAGAGATGTCTTTCTTCTGGTGACAGACATAATGAACCTGAGAGGTTCCTTTTGGTAATAGTATATTGCCTCGGCCGCCTTTGGCCCCACCTTGTTGTTCTATAACAGCATAATGTCTTTCCACTACTTATGTTTATACAAACTTTATTCAGCTAATAAATTTCAGATTTCAAAATCACTTTCTCATGTTTGATTATTTCCTTATCAATATTCCTGTTTTAAGGATTAAAGACTTTTTTTATTCTCTGTAATATATCTGTTCATTTAATGTTCATTTTTGTTTGGTGTAGACTTCCTCATATATGTTGCAATTCTTGGCTATCCTTTCATAATATAAAATGAGGCATCACTAAGCTATCTGGGAAGCTCTGAGAACCTGCATAGGCAGTGTGACTGAATGAGATTCAGTGTAAAAGACTGGCTGGAGACCTCCATATATCAATGTTTATAAATCTTTCTCTTGGTATGTAATATGTAGTAGACCATTCTGCATGGCATGGACCCAGCTACCATTCAGAGATGCACAGGACCCACGCCCACAGATACGTTCTCTTGTGGGGAATCAGGCCTGCAATGTACCTAGGCTGCTATGAGTCTTGCTTTTTGCTAAAACTCCCATACCCTGAATTGAGGACATTTACTGCAAAGCAACTTCCTAAAAACCATGCTAGACCTTCCAAGGATGATTATAACTGATCCACCTACTTTTGCCTTTTCATTTGCAAATATCCCTCTCCTGTGATGTGATCAACAACATTAGCTCCTTTGTTTTCTGTAAAAGGCAACCACCTAAAGCGAGTCTGTGCATAGTTAATGAAGACCTTCTTGTAATGTGCCCATTAACACAATAAAAGCTCACTGGAGCAAGAGTTGAGGCTTTTGCTCCCCTTGAGAGAAAAGCCATGCTGTCCTTTTCCTCCACTGGATTTGGTAATCCGTGCGAATGTCTCATTTCATCCATAATAATGTGGACACTGTGGGCTGGTGTCTGCATCAGTAATAGACTCCAAAGAGAGAGACTAGCAACCTTCTGCCTAGGGATACAAGCCTGTATATACTAGTGTACTGGGAGCTTAATATGTGGCAACTGTTTGCCCACATTTTTAATCTATAGAATTTGACTAAATCTTGTCACTTTACTGCACCCACCTTATGATGCTTTCAGTGGGTTCTGAGAGTCTAAATGTCTCTCAGACTTAATGCCTCAAGAGTATAAATTCTCCTATATACAAGGTGTGTGGAGGTAAGGTTGGTCCTCAATAAACCCTTTATCTTTCAGCACCTCTCCTCACTCCCACATTCTGAAGTTCTTTGAATCTCCATTCCATACACAGATGCAGGTTCTAAGTGAGAGAGAAACTGACTGTCCACATGGGCATCCTCCTTGCCAAATTCAGATTTCATTTTAGTTTGTACCATTATGTCACTTGCCAGTCATCTCTCACTTTTCCTTTTTTCATAATTTACTAACATGCATGTTTTAATAGTTCTTGTCTTTAATTCTTTCTTCTCTCCATCTTTGTGAATTTATACTATTTTAAAACCTAGTTCAGTCATTTTATTGTTTTCTTTGTATGTAGGAAGCTATGCGTAATCACCTATATTTAGCCAAAAATCCAGGTGATGGATTTTAAATGGAAGAAAGTTTCAAGAAAATAAAATATAAAGGGTTGTGAAGGAAATCAGCAATTAAAGAAGTGATTTTGGAATTGCTGGGTCAAAAAGCAGAAGGAGCTCCTACCTTTGAGATAGCATGGATAGAACTGGAAAGCATTATGCTAAGCAAAATAAGCCAGGTGGTGAAAGACAAATACCATATAATCTCACCTTTAACAGGAATCTAATGAACAAAACAAACAAATAAGCAAAGTATAGCTAAAGACACTGCAATAGAGAATAGGCTGACAGTGACCAGAGGGGAGAGGGAAGGGAATTTCAGAGGAAAGGGGGAAGGGTTTGCAGGAACAGGTATAAAGGACACATGGACAATAACAATGGGGAGGGGTGGAAACCAGAGGAGGTGGGGAGGGCTGGGGTAACATGCAGAAAACTATTTGTACACCAATTAAAATAAAAAATAAAATACAAAAGAAGTGATTTTGGGAAGATGTAACACAAAACACTGTGTCAACAATGGTGAGGATGAGGACACTTAAAGGTATTTCATTTTGACTGGAGCCATAGACAAGGGGCATGATCTAATGAAACACCTCACAAGTACAGATCATCCCAAGATGAAGTCTCGATATCAAAAGTCTGATGATAATGGTAGATTTCAATCTTTGAGCAGTATTCAAATACTGTGCCACAGAAAACACCTTTTTTTTTCCTTTTTATTGAACTGATTAAGAACATTTTTGATGATTTTATAACAATTCTCCCCAGATACCTTAAGGTAAGTAGATTGCTCAGGCTGAGTATGGTATAAATCAGAAACCCTGGAATGGTGTTGGAAAAGTAGGTTGTGGGGCTTTATGGCCTCATTGTTGAAAGGCAGTGCTCAAGTTCTTAGATAATGACCTTCTAAATCCAAGTTTTCATAACAGCTAATTATATAATCACCAACCCAGATGAATGTAACAGCTTCTGAACTGGTTCTTGAATTTAATCTTGCCCATTTTAAAGTATTCTATATTCTCTAGCCAGAACATCCCATAAAGCAATACTCTTCAAAAATTTAGAAAAATATCTGAGCAAGCATCCTCAATGAATTCATACTTTATTACTTTAAAATGGGGATAATTAAACCTCCTATGGCTTCATGGACATGTGACTTAAGCAGTTACACAGGGACATACACTTACAGTATCTTGATTTAACATTCAGCTTTTGCTATCTTGAAATTATTAAGAATTTTCAGATAAATAGCTCCACATTTTTATTTTATGTTGAGCCCTACAAATTACATAACTGGCCCTGTCCCTATTTTATACACAGAAAACAAATGAAGCAGCATAGTGCCCTATAGATTGTAATTCTTCAATAATGCCTGGGGTAGACTTAGTTGAATAATTGTTAGCAGCAGTAGTAGTATTAATAGTAGTAGTAATAGTAGTGGGATTAAGAATAGCACTTTATTTAATAGCACTAAATTATACACTGCTCATTACTCACTCATTCTTCAACATAGAAGCATTCATTATTTATGTGTTAAACATTGTACTAGAAAATATTAAAATCATCCCTTTATCTGTTTTATCAATTTCACCATAACATCTTTTTTTAAGAGAGAACTTATCATGCTCATTTTAACATCCCTGTGCCTACTAAATATAGTTGGTCCACAATTATTTGTTGGAAACTAAATGACTAAATATTTTATAAGTATTGTACATGCTATAAAATTATAGAAAATTAAACCTATTTAATTACTCATTTTAACAATTATGTACAGATTAAGTGCCTTTGTATTAGTTTTTAATTTAGTTCTGCCCTCCCACTCACACCCTTTGGCAAACATTGCTAAAAGCATCGTCCCTTTATATATTAAAAGACATAATAAAAATTATATCCATTAGTAACAAGACAAAAGTCTTGAATTTGACAAACTTAAGATGTACAGATTATAATGGAATACATAACTGATATAACTGCATTATCTTACAAAATCAAAGTCCTTTAATTATCATACTAAGAACACATCATTTCTACTAATAGTAAGATGGCATGATGGCCAATGATAGAACTTAAATAACCATAAAACATTAGAGATTTTTTGCTACAATGTACAAATATCAAATCACAATTTTGTTCAGTCTTTTAAGAAACTATGCCCTGTCCCAGCAAACAAAGGGTAGGTGGTCATTTTATTTAAAAGGAATTTTCTATTCAGAAACTCAACATTTAACTCCAAATGTCTCCACTTAAAAAAAATTCAGTTAAATAGAAGCTCTTTTGAAAGTCAAACTTGTTAGAGATTTTGGAAAATTACTGCTAAGAAAACAGATTTATTTCATCTTCAATTTTTATAGATACCATATGCTTGATAAGTTGGTTACACAATGCTGACATGTATATAAGGTGTTTGAATTATCTGAATTTGTGAAAGATTGTAGCTTAACTATATGGACTTAAGCAATTCTAATTTTCTTGCTGATATTAATCATGTGTTTCTATACATGAAGTGGTCTACCTGAAACTTTTGTTTTCTGCATAAGTATGCCAGAGGGTTTGTGTTAATCTTGGTGTAATAAAAATTACTATTATGTGTATTCCACTTCTACAAAAAGGCATTAAAAGTTTGAAACTAAGAAGAGAAAGAGTGCATGAAAAAAAAATGCAACAACTGACTTGTATCTACTTAACATAGAAAAAACTGTTAGAGATTAGACATTTACAGCTGACCTGCTACCATTAAGCATCAGATTGACTGAGGTTAATAATAACAACAAAAACAACAACAACAACAACAGTAATAACAGTTACTATTTACTGCCCTGGCTGATGTAGTTCAGTGAATTGAGTGTGGGCCTTTGAACCAATGGGTCCCTCGTTGATTCCCAGTCAGGACACATACCTGGGTTGCAGGCCATGTCCCCAGTGCAGGGTGCATGAGAGGCAACCAGTCATTGATGTTTTTCCTCCCTTTCTTTCTCTTTCCCTTTCCCTCTCTAAAGATAAACAAATACAATCTTTAAAAAATAGTTACTATTTACTATCATACAGTGCACTACATGTTTTACTCATTGCCAATTAAACTTCACAATAGCTTTATATAATGACATAAGTATACTTATAAAGAAAGGAAAATAATAAGACAGTTCATACTTACAGGTCACTTTGAGAAATAACAGAGAAAAAAGGAAGTTTTAGTCATGTACCAATCAGGTGAAATTAGATTAAAACTCAAAATGTGGTACATCTGTGATCATTATTTATTGGCAAAGCATGAATGTTTAGATCTAGTTTAGGAGAAAATTCCGTTTTATCTGCCTGGGGTTATAATGTGATGGTGCTAAAGTTATTATAAATATTGTAATCAAATGGTTAATAAAATGCAGAATAAAATAGAACTAAAATACTTATTAATTTCAGCATTTAATTATCGAATAAGGTATACTTTTACACATTTAAGATTAACAACATAATTTAAAACCATAAACTACTTAAAATAGGTGCATGTAAATTGTAAGTATACTCATTTATATGTTCAAGGAATAGTGGCAGCTAGTTTTGTTTGTACTTTTAGGGTGGCAAGGCCCAACAGCAGTGGCAGATACTTTACTTAGACTTTTAGTTACTTGTAAGAGTCAACACTGACATCATCCATTTCTCAGAAGTGTATTATAAGGGTATTAGTGTTTATGTTTGCATGTACTTCTATGTGTGTGTAAAGGCCATTTACTTTAAAATATATTTAAATCATTTTTTTCATAATAGTTTCAATAATAAAATTTTCCCCATTTCTTCCTCATATTCAGAAGTCACCAACCCAATTTTCTCAAAGAACATGAGATGCTGACTTTCCACAGAAAAGCTGCAATAATTTTTCAATTGCAATTCAGTTCATTTCCTTGCAAAAAAAAAAGTATGCATGTATGAGTTTGTAAAAATACTCTGTGGATATTTATATATGCAAGGCCCTGTGGTGTGTACTCATAACTCAGTGAACAGACTTCTTAATAGCCCTGGTTAATAATTTATAAATGTTATATTTTTAAAGTTAGTTTTACTTTGTGCTATTATTTCAAAAATAATCTTAAAATTATTTCATTATCACACAGTTTAAGTTTAAATATACCTGAAAAAATATTGTTATATTTTGTCTGACCATGTGACTAATAAAGAAAAGCTGTTACAGCTACAAAAAGCTGTATACAAAAGCTGTATCAGAGACAGATAAAAATAGTATTTCATTTCCTCCTGAAGCAAAAGTACTAGTAGTACATTTGTATCTACAAAGAAGAAAGAACTAATATCTTTCTATAATGACATTTTTTTCAAAGTTTACCAATTACCACAGTAGTGTAAAACAACTATGATGTATTATTACAGTAAACTATATAAATCACTATAAATTCATTTCTAGAATGTTTTAGAAAACAGCAATATTTGTTGTGACACAATGTCTAAATCTTAAGTACTTAGCTCAGTTTTAAAAGTATTTATTTTGCATTCCCACCAACAGTGCACTAGGATTCCCTTTTCTCCACGTCCTCACCAGCTCTCATTTGTTGATTTATTAATGATAGCCATTCTGATAGGTGTGAGGTGACATCTCATTGTAGTTTTAATTTGCATTTTACTCTGATGGCTAGTGACCTTAAGCATCCTTTCATATGGCCATGGGCCCTCTGTATGTCCTTGGAGAAGTGTCTGTTCAGGTCCTTTGCCCATTTTTTAAGGGTATTGCTTGTCTTCCTGGTATTGAGTCATATGAGTTCTTTATATATTTTGGAGAGGAAACACTTGTCCAAGGTATCATTGGCAAAAATGTTTTCCCATACAATTTGATCCCTTTTAATTTTGATGATGTTTCTTTAGCTATGCAGAAGATTTTTACTTTCATGTAGTCTCATATGTTTATTTTTTACTTTATCTCCCATGCCCTAGGAAACATATAGGCAAAAATATTGCTGCTTGGGATATCTGAAATGTTCCAGCCTATGTTTCCCTGTAGAATATTTATGGTGTCAGGACTTATATTAAGTTTTTATTCATCTTGAGTTTATTCTGGTGTATGGTATAAGTTAGTGGTCAAGTTTCATTTTTTTGCATACACTTGTCCAGATATTCCAACACCATTTATTGGAGAGGCTGCTTTTACTACACTTTATATTCCTGCCTTTTGGCAAATATTAATTGGCCATAGAAACATGGGTTTATTTCTGGGCTCAATATTCTGTTCCATTGATCTATGTGTTTATTCTTATTCTAGTAACAGACTATTTTGAATACAGTGGTCTTGCAATATAGTTTGATATTAGGTATTATAATTCCTCCTACTTTGTCCTTTCTCAAGATTGCAATCTGTGGCTATTCAGGGGCATCTTTGGCTTCATACAAATTTTTGAAATATTTGTCCTAGATCTGTGATATATGTCATCGGTAACTAATAGAGATTGCATTGAATCTATAGATTGCTTTGGGTAGTATGGATATTTTATTGATGTTAACTCATCCAATCCACAAACACAGAATATACTCCCACTTATTTGTATCTGCTTTAATTTCTTTCTTCATGTCGTGGAGTTTCTCGAGTATAGGTCTTTTACCTCCTTGGTTAAATATGTTCCTAGGTACTTTATCTTTCTTGTTGCTATAATAAATGGGATTTTTTTCCTAGTTTCTTTTCTGATATTTCAGAAAGCCAACTGCAGGCTGTTGGTGTACAAAAGTACCTTTGATTTCTGAATATTAATTTTGTATCTATTTTGCCAAATTTGTTTACTAGGTTGAGTAACTTTTTGGAGGAGTCTATAAGGTTATGTATAGACACTATCATGTCATCTGCAAATAATGATAGCTTTACTTTCTCCTTTCCAGTTTGTATGCTTTTTACTTCTTTTTCTTGTCCAATTGCTGTGGCTAGAATTTCCAATGCTATATTGAATAAAAATGGTGAAAATAGGACACCCTTGTCTAGTTCCTGATCTTAAGATGAAAATTTTTATTTTTTCCCCTTTGAGTATAATGTTGGCTGTAAGTTTCTCATATATTGCTTTTATTATGTTGAGGTATGCTTTCTCTATTCCCATGTTACAGAGCATGTTCATCATAAATGGTGCTGAATTTTATCAAATGCTTTTTTAGCCTCTATTGATGGGATCATGTGATTTTTGCCTTTCATTCTGTTTAAGCAGTGTATTATGTTTATTGATTTGCAAATATTGTACCATCTTTGCACCCCTGGGATGAATCCCAATTTATCATGGTATGTGATCTTTTTAATATATTACTGGATCTGAATTGCCAATACTTTGTTGAAGAGCATAGTATCTATGTTTATCAGAAATATTGTCCTATAGTTTTCTTTCTTTGTTGTGTCTTTACTTAGTTTTGGAGTCAGAATAATACTGGTCTCAGAAAAGAGTTTGTGAGTTTTCCCTCTTCTTGAATTTTTTGGAATATTTTGAGAAGGATAGAATTTAGTTTTTTCAATGTTTGGTAAAGTTTGCTTGTGAAGCCATCTGGTCCAGAGTTTTTGTGTCCCAGGAGTTTCTTGAGCACTGCTTCAATTTCACTAGTTGCTATCAACCTATTCAGGCTTTCTGCTTCTTATTGATTCAGTTTTGGAAGCATATTTCTACAAATTTGTCCATTTCACCCATGGTGTCCAATTTCTTGGCATACAGTTTTTTGTAGTAACTTCTTACAAACTTTTGTATTTCAGTGGTATCATTTATAACCTCTCCTCTTTCAATTCTGATTTTATTTATTTGGGTTGCCTCTCTTTTTTATTTTCTTGATGAGTCTGGTTAAGTGTTTGTTGATTTTGTTTATCTCATCAACGAACCAACTCCTGATTTATAGGTCCTTTGAATTGTTCTTTTAGTCTCTATGTCATTTAATTCTGTTCTGACCTTGATTATTTCCTTCCTTCTTTTTGGTCTGAGCTTTATTTATTGCTCTTCCTGTAGTTCTTGTAGATGTAGGTTTAGGTTGTTTATTTGAAATTTTTCTATCTTTGTTAGGTAGGCTTGT
The DNA here is from genome assembly GCF_004126475.2 of Phyllostomus discolor. Classification (NCBI taxonomy): domain Eukaryota; kingdom Metazoa; phylum Chordata; class Mammalia; order Chiroptera; family Phyllostomidae; genus Phyllostomus; species Phyllostomus discolor. The sequence goes on along the minus strand of NC_040913.2, from coordinate 37,277,146 downwards.
GATTCTATGAACTTCCCTCTTAAGACTGCCTTCACTTTGTCCCATAATTTCTGTTTGGTTGTATGTTCATTTTCATTCATTTTCAGAAACTTTTTGATTTCTTCCTTGATTTCATTGTTAACACATTCCATATGTAATAACATGCTATTTAATCTCCTTGTATTTGAATGTTTTTGAGGGTTTTTTTTTTTCCTTCAGTTTGGTTTCTAATTTCAAGCAAATGTCATCTGAGAAGATATATAGCCACTGTGGAAAACAGAATGAAATTTTCTCAAGAAACTAAAAATGGAACTTCCTTTTGACCCAGTGGTCCCACTGCTGGGATTACACCCTAAGAATCTTGAAACACCACTTGAAAAGAACCTATACATCCTTATGTTCATAGCAGGGTTATTTAAAATATCCAAGTGCTGGAAAGAGCCTAAATGCCTGTCAGTAAATGAGTGGGTCAAAAACCTGTGTTACGTTTACACAATGGAATACTATGCTATGGAAAAAAGAAAGAACTCCTACCTTTTATGACAACATGAATGTAACTAGAGAATATTATGCTAAGTGGAGAAACCTAATAAACAAAAACAAAATAATGAACACAATAAAACCAGAGTCATGGAAACATGGAACAGTCTGAGCAACCAGAGGGTAGATGGTAGGGGGATAATGGTAGAATGAAGAGGAAGATACTAAAGAACATGTATGAATGATGCGTGAACATAGACAACAGTGTGGGGACTGACTATAGGAGTGAGGGGTGGACTGGACTGAGGAGGGCAAAGCATGAATAATTGGTATGATTGTAATAGAATAACAATAAAATAGTTTTTTAAAAGAATCAAGAAAGATGAGAATAGTATAAGAAGTTTTGGGGACAATTTCAATTATTCCAACATTGTCATGATAGATATGCTAGAAGGAGAAAAGAAAGAGTAAGAAATTGGAAATCTATTTGAAAAAAATAATGAAAGATAACCTCCCTAATTTGGTGAATAAACATTCAAGTCCAGGAAGCACAGAAAGTCCCAAACAAGGTGGATGCAAAGAGGACCACATCAAGACACATCATAACTAAAATGATGAATTTTAAAAACAAAGAGAGAATCTTAAAAGCAGCAAGAAAATAGCAGTTAGTTACCAACAGGGGAGTTCCAATAAGACAATCATCTCATTTCTCAAAAGAAACTCTGCAGGCTAGAATGGATTGGCAAGAAATTATCAAAGTCATGAAAAGTAGGGACCTACACCCAAGATTGTTCAGCCCACCAAAGCTATCACTATCATTTAGAATCAAAGGTCAGATAAAAAACTTCTTAGACAAGAAAAAAAACTAAAGGAATTTATCATCACCATTATTATATGAAATGTTCAAGGAACTTACATAAGAAAAAGAGAATTTCAAAGCTATGAACAATAAAATGGCAAAAAAAAAACATTTCTATCAACAATGTAGCCTAAAAAACAAACTAATCAAACAAGAACAGGGACAGAATTATGGATAAGGAGATCCTTTTCATGATTGCCAGGTGGGAGGAGGACATACAGGAAAGGGTGAAGAGGTGAGGGAATAGTGAAGTACAAATTGGTTGTTACAGATAGCTGTGGGTATGTAAAGTACAGTATAGAAAATATAATAGTGAAATAATTTATTCACCTGACCCATGGACATGAACATAGGTGTGGAGATTGCCTGAGAGAGTTGGGGGTGCTGGGTGGTAGGGGACAAAGGAGAAAAAGTGAGACAACTGTAACAGCATAATCAACATAATATAGTTAAATTAAGAAAATATCCTACTGATCAAAACTGGAAAAATGAAAGCATTAATTTTGATTCAAATATAATGCTTATATTTCTAAATTTCATGGGTCACTTTGTTTTTATTTGTGAACTATCAAACCAATATTAGTAGAAAAACTCTACACTGTGTATAGGAAACTTACTTTCATTAGAATTCATGGTTGCCTTTGCTACCTCCAAGACCCATAGAATGTTGGTATGAAACTGTGGCTTATGTATTAAGATTAGTGATATACTCTAATATATTTTGACAAATTTGCATAAATACTCAAGAAAAAATATGTACAGTCAATTTATCATATTAAATAAAGGAGTATAAAGTATTGACAAGAAAATTATTTTAATAAATACAAATACCAAAATTACCTATTTAGTATGTTCACTTAGGAAACCATCTTTTCTAAAAGTTTAGACATATCTATAACCATCTACAGTTCCATGTACTTGTTTTATATAGAATTGAAGAAAACACTACAAGAGTAGTAGTTTTTTCCTGTGGTGGAGAAATACAAACTGGTTATTAATAATCATAAAAGTTAGAAGTCATTATTACTCTTAGGTTTATAGTGAACATATAAGAATAATGATCATCTGATTTTCCTCTCATATAAAACCTTATATGAATGACCATGGATTACTAAATCCTTTTTCCACAAGAAGTAATAATAAGTAAAATATTTAGTAAATAAATAGTAAAATATTAATTTTCATTCATTTTCCCTTAGCACATTAGAAATACATTTTACTCTGAAATATAATGTGAAATTGTAGGTGAATTTTTAAACTGAATCAGTAAAGAATCATCATGTACTTGATGCCATTCTTAAAAATTGTTATTAGATGATAAGTTTTCATATTTATTTTTGTTGAAAAAAATAAATCTCCCTCTATAGATGTAACTTTGAGAATGGAAAGTAGTTAAGTAGTGAATATGTTAACTATTGCCTAAAGTGTAAAGCTATACAGTTGAAATATTATTTAACTTGAGCTTGAGTACAATTACTGGTATAGTCATTAAAATAGCTTTATATTATGTACTTCAGTGTAGTCAGTATTTAAGTGCAGACTAAAAATTAAAAATTGCCAATTTACTTAACTCTCTGAAGTCTAAGCAGAGTAATGCTTATTCAGAATAAACACCATTTTTGACTAAAGACTTGTTGCCTGAACTTTGAAAACTATGATATCTTGGCATTTACATGTTGGCATATAAATGTCAACAACACAATATTGTCATTATTGGAATTTTAATTCAATGCCTTTTCAGTGTTTCCTATACCAAAATTTAATGACAATCAGTTACAGTGTTGGTTCTCTTATTCCTTGAAGTATTTATCTACTATTAAAGCATAACTGTGAATTGGAATATGGAGATTTGGTCAAAGAAAAATGAGATTTTCTGCAATTTTGAGCTCTAATATGGTATTATGCATCCAAATTAATTCAACAGATTTTAATACACAAATAGATTCTCAAAGAATTACAGAAACTATATTCTTTTCTTCAATTAGCTAAAACAGTACCCATGATAGTGGCCTAATTCCTATGGTTGCCTCACCTGGTCAGTTTCCTGACTGTATTAGTGTTTCATCCTGTCTTTCTGTTGATAATTTCCAGAAAGTAAAAGTCACTTTAAAATACCTTTCTTCATAAATTTAGCTTAGCATGTACTTTTTTAGTTTGCTTAGCTACCATTCTCAGACAAAAAGAAAACAAATTCACATGATACATTTTCTGTATCCTGATACATTTACACATGAGTAATTTATGTTTCATCGCTGTGCTTACATTTATCTTTCCCATCTTTTACTTTTCCTCACTTCCCCACTCACATTAGCTTTAGAGAAACATCTATATGTTTCAAATGATTTTGCTATATGATTTTGAAAAGTCCAGTTCTCAGCCTGAAGTTTCTCTTTAAAAAAATAAAACAAAAAATATATTTTTAAAAACATTTTATTTACTTGGTTTTGGAGAGAGGGGAAAGGAGGGAGAAAGAAGGAGAGAAACATCAATCTGTGGCTGCCTCTCATGCTACTGGGGATTATGGCCCACAACCCAGGCATGTACCCTGACAGGAATGTGATCCAGTAACACTTTGGTTCACTGGATACACTAAGCCACACCAGCCAAAACACAAGAAACAGATTCTGGATAAGCTTCAAATAGACTTCATTTCTTTTATAGTCTCTACCTGAGTCTTATTAATTTTCATTCTTATATTCTAAGAGTACCTTAGTTATCCACTGAAATGATCTAGCTAATGCTTCAATAAAATGCATGAAAGTTTACATTTACTTTGATCTGTAGGCAAAGAATCATGACATTCTGGGACACATGGGTGATTGCATTCCTTATGTAATTCTGATGAACTGCATTAAAATGACATTCAGTTTTGGTTGCCTCAGTAGCAGAGGAATATAGACATATTGTAAAGAGTGTAGAGAAAAAGCTCAAAATGACTAAACAAAGTCAAGTAGCATTGTAAGTAGAGATTACAAAGGAAAAGAACAACAATACAGAGTTTGGTTCAGAGTTAACTAAAATGTTACATGAAAATATACAGAAACTTTATTCAAATACTATGAAAAAATAGAATTGGCTAAATTTGGTACTAGGGTAAGTAGTATAAACAGAGAAATAACTGAAATTTTAACAGTTTATTATAGATTTGAATATCCAGTTCTGAAAAGGTAAGTTACTTGTCCTTGCAAATAAGTTAAAAGGCTTTCACACATTTTACTTAACGATAACATACTGATTCAAGAAACTCCTACTATGTTGAAATACATTCTACAGTCAATAATTATTGAAAACTAATTTGTAACAATAGAAAGTAAATAGTAAGATTTACAAGATTTACATAAAGATAGTAAGTTGAGTGAAACAGAACTACTACAATAATTCTCATAACATACCAAGAACTGTTCTAAGAGCTTTACATACAATGAATAAGTACTCCATGCAATTATTATCATTATTTCCACTCTAATGTTGATAAAACTGAGCAAATAGGAAGAAATAGAACATTCCATTGTCATACAATAGAATGTTAATAGGAGACTCAGGACTCAACTACTACAGCCTCAAGGGTGTATACTTGCATGCAGTAGCACTGTGCCTTTGTTGCAAGCCAGTAACTATCTAAATACATCACCTATATAGCCTTCTTCCACATCAGCTCACTTTAAAATGAATGGTTTCACACCTGAAGATCATGTAGTGGGGTACTGTGTATCTGTGCCATCCAACATAGCAGGCAATAGAAACAGGTGATTATTGAATACTTGACATGCTATTCCAAACTAATGTTCTATAAATATAAAATACACAATAATTTTCAAAAACATAAAAATATATCATTAGGATTTTATATTAATTATATGTTGAAACATAAATATGTTGAATATTTATATTCAAATGATTTGGGTTTGATACAACAAATTATTAAAGTTACCTACACATGTTCTCTTTACCTTTTTAATGTAGCTACAAAAATTTTGAATAATACATATCATTCACCTTTGTGACTCATATTTCTTTTTGACATCAGTCTCTAGATGAATTCTATGGCCTTTTGTATTTCAAATATCTGTAATTCTGTGTAAATGCTATAAAATGAGGTTTTTGAAAACTTTTCAAAACAGGATTTTAATTATTATGACTAATTCTGTTGATAAATCTGAAGAAAGCACTAGTTATTAATAAATAATTTTCTATTCTAATTATTAATTCACTTGTTTTATTAGTGTTCAGGTCATTCCTATCTTAATTAAGTGAATTTCATTTTTAAATTAACATAGTTTGAGCTTTATGTTCCATACAAATGGCCTCTCTTGTCTCTTGCTTCAGACATTTCTAAAACCTCTCCAGCAGCATCTAGCCTTTGGGTACCCCATACCCCTTGCTAAGTGTCCCCAGACTCGGCATTAGTGGCAACTGGCCTTGGATCACAGATTGGCCACTCCTTGGCACTTCCAAACCCAGCACAAGTAGCAGTCATCTGTGGAACACTCTGTGGCTGGTATCAGGTGGCCCCAGGTGGGGCACAAGCCATGGCTGACCTTGAACCTCCAGGGAGGACCCAGAGCTAGTGAAATTGGTGAACAGCTTCAGACCATGCTAGAATGCAACCCTATCACAAGTGACAGACTCAAGTGTCAGACCTGGTGCATCAAAACCTCACTGAAGCAACTGCTCTTTGGCAGGGTCAGCCCTTGCACAGCAGCTGCTCTGTTATAGTCTCAGCTGGTCTTCACAGCTAATTGGCCAGGTGTCAATCACTCCCACTGATGTACCAAAAACAATCAAGGCTCAATTGCAAGAGGATGGTGCTTACAAACCACACATGGGGCACACCTAGAGATCCCAGCTCAGGTGACCAAGGAAGCTGCACCACTGGGCCATGTAAGACATCTACCGCACAAAGCCACTCTACTAAGTGGAGGAACCAGAGCAGCTCTACCTAATACATAGAAACAAACACAGGGATGTAGCCAAAATTAGGAGACAAAGAAACAAAAAAAGGTACAAAATGAAAGAACAGGGGAAATCTCCAGAAAAAAGAAATAAATGAAATGGAGATAACCGAATTACCAGATACAGAGGTCAAAACAATGGTTATAAGGATGCTCAAAGAACTTAGTGAGAACTCCAGCAGCATAATAAAGGACATGGGAACCATAAAATATCACTGGTCAGAAATGAAAAATACACTAACAGAAATGATGAATAAATTGCAGAGAATCTACAGTAGACAAAGCAGAGAATCAAATCATCAGTTTGGAATATAAGTAAGCAAGAAACACCTAATCAGAAGAGCAAAAAAAAAAAAATCCAAAAAGTGAAGATAATGTAAGGATCCTCTAGAACAACTTCAAGCCTACCAACATTCACATCATGGGGGGGGCAGAGAAAAAAAGAAAGAGCAGGAAATTAAAAATGCATTTGAAAAATTAATGAAAGAAAATGCCTCTTACCTGGTAAAGAAAACAGACACACAAGTCCAAGAAGCACAGAGAGTCCCAAATAAGATGAACCAAAAGAAACTCACACCAAGGCACATCATAATTAACAAGTAAAAGGTTAAAGGCAAAGAGAAAATCTTAAAAGCCACAAGAGAAAAGAAGTTATCTTCAAGAGAGCTCCAATACAACTTTCAACTGATTTCCCAACAGAATCTTTGGCAGGCCAGAAAACACAGACATGAAATATTCAAAGTGATGAAAAGCAAGAATCTACAACCAAGATTACTCTACCTAGGAAAGCTATCATCTATTCTAGAAAGAGAGATAAGAACTTCCCAAAATAAGAAAATGCTAAAGGAGTTCATCATCACCAAACCAGCAGTACAATAAATGTTAAAGGATCTTCCTAAAGAAGAAAAAAACGAGGAGATCAAAGATGGCAGCTTTACTCCAGGCACTGTGATTCTCGGCTTCTGTGAAGAGGACAGAAACTCTCGGATAGGTGGAGGAACAGAGCAAGTGGCCTAGGTTACCGAAACATTTTTGAAAACAGGACATCAAAAATTATAGTGATCATTGAAAAACCAGATGGTAAGGAGACTGCTTCAGGACAAAAGGGACCCAGGGATCTGCATGGGGACCAAGGGGGGTTGCAGTCCCCAGGCCTGGTGCTCCCTGGTCTACCTCAGGTCACCCAGGAGAGCAGAGTCACTGCTCCCTCCCTATACTATGGGGGTTGAGCAACACCAGGGGAGACCTTGTGGCCTGAAGACACAGAGAGGGCAGTTGGACTGGGAGAAAATTGCCCAGGGGCTGTGAGCACCCACCCATAGCCCTGGGAGAAGTGAGCGCCTCCAGCCGGCATGACCAGGGGTGGCCTGGAAGTGTGCCTGCACCCCCAGCCCGGTGGGAGTGTGGATCAGTGGAAAACCCAGACATCACAACCCCGATCCAGGAAAGGGCGCAAGTGTTCTTGGGTTTCTGGAGCCTGCGGTGCTGAACTGTGGAAGCATGAGCCCCCTCGGGAATCCTGACTCTCGTACTGTGAACCCTGAAGGGATGCGGTGCTTAGTGTGTTCCTAGAGCCCAAAAGTCAAAAATTTGGTGGATGGGCATGCCCTTTTATGATCCCCAGAGATGGCACTGTGAATCCCAAAAAGTCGAGGGTGCTTCCTGAGATCATAGAGCTCACCATGGTGCAATTTGGGGGAAGGGCACATTTCCCTGCAATCCCAGGAGCTTGCATCCTGAAATTGAAAAGTCGCAAGAGCCCTGCAGGGCCCAGAGCCTGTGAGACCACAGCAGCGAGCTCCGAAGAACATGCTCTGGAGCGCCCAGGGTCCTATAGGGGAAAGTCTGATTGGACCTGGGGAGAGTGCCCTGCTGGCCCTGGGGGTAGTACCTGAGAGACTTACTGAGATTTGGCTGGAAAGAGTGATAAGCATTTCAAATACCCCCCAGCCTGCTGAAGCCAGCAAGATCAGAATAACTGTTCTGGCCAATTAGAAACCAACAAGAGGTTTGTTTTGTTTTGTTTTGTTTTGTTCTGTTCTGTTTTTTTGGCTGTTTTTGGTTGATTGATTTTATCTTGTGTTTTAAGTGACTTTTTATTTTTCAATTCTTATTATTTTTATATTTCTCAATCCCTTATGTTTCTCTTGCATTCATCCTAGTATTATTCCTCCCACTCCAAATTTATCTCTCCTGAACTCCATCTTCTGTTTTTTTTCCCTTTTTTTTTTTTGATCTTGAAAGTTACTGCAAATTTGTATTATCTTTTTCTTACTTTTCCCACATTTTTTATTTTAACAGTATTTTGGTATTATTTTTCTTTCTGTATAATCTTCTTTCCTTGGCTGGTTATACTGTCATTTGATAGGTTCCCCCTGGTATCTCAGTCACATTGTGTTGATAATTTACTATCCTTCATCTGTGTTCCATTAATACACCTCTCAAGGTTCTATACTCCGCATTCTTGTTATCTAGACCTCATCGATTTTGCCACAAGACTGTTGCTTTAATATTAATGTAAATAAGACCTAGTTCATACAATTGGAAATACTACTCAACACCCCTATCAAATGTCAGCCCACTTTGCAATTTCCTGAACTATACTATTGTGGGGGTTCTCTCTATTCTTTTACACAATACTCCTATATACTAATCTTTAATCCAACTGTACCTTAGAATCTGACCTCCCACAGCCTCACAGCTTTCTAGATCCAACTAAAAATCCTCTCGGCCCCAATAAGAGTCTTACCTTCTTTCCATCCTTTCTAAAACGTGGATAGTGGGGTGGAGGATCACGGTTAACACTATAAGGAGCCAAAGGATACCCCATTTCTTCTCTACTGGCTGCTAATGTAAATATCATAGTATACTGTCTTGCTGTCTTAAACCATTTTGCCTTATTCCTCCAACTGATCACAAAAAAGAGTAGAGGGAAGTTGTGAACACCAGGATACATGAAGGAGACTGGGCCACTGAATCGAACAGGTATTCTGCCACAGAAGTTCACACCATAATTACAGGGAACCAGAACAGGTCAATGTAAGAAACAGAGGCTAACAAGAAGAATCTCACAAACAATGAGAAAACAAAGAAACAATCCCCAATTGAAGGGAAGGGAGTAAGCCTCAGAAAGAATGCTAAATGAAATAGAGGCAACTCAACTATCAGATAGTGAGTTCAAAACAATTATTATCAGGAAGTTCAATGAACTCACAATGAGCTATCAGAAACTACAGGGAAGCTACAACAATCTCACTGCAAACTATATAAACATGAAAAAGGAAATAGAAACTCTCAACAAGGGCCATGAGGAAATGAAGAATGTGATTTCTGAGCTGAAAAACACAGTAGAAGGAATGAAAAGCAGGATCGATGAAGCAGAAGATTGGATTAGTGAGCTAGAGGACAAAGTAGAAAACAACACCCAGAAAGAACAAGAAAAGGAAAAGAGGCTCAGAAAGAATGAAGAGGGATTGAGACAAATGCAAGACAATATGAAACATAGTAATATCTGTATAATAGGGATACCAGAAGAAGAAGAAGAGCAAGAGATAGCAAACCTATTTGAAAAAGTAATAAAGGAAAACTCCCCTAATTTGATGAGAGAAAAAGTCACACAAATCCAGGAAACACAGAGGGTCCCAATCAAGAGGAACCCAAAGAGGTCCACCTCAAGACACATCATAATTAAAATGGCAAAATTTCAAGACACAGAGAGAATCTTAAAGGCAGCAAGGGAGAAACAGGAAGTAACATACAAGGGAGCCCCAATAAGGCTAACAGCTGACTTCTCAATGGAAACACTCCAAGCCAGAAGAGAATGGCAAGAAATACTCCAAGTAATGAGAACCAGAGGTCTGCAACCAAGGCTACTATACCCAGCAAGGCTCTCAATCAAGACAGAAGGCCAAATAAGAAGCTTCCTAGACAAAAGAAGTCTAAAAGAATACATCTCCACCACACCAGCCCTGCAAGAGATTCTAAAGGCACTGCTTTAAGGAAGGGAAGGAAAAGAGAGAGAGAGGAACACATGTACATAAAAGACAATGAATAAGTACCTATCAATAATAACCTTAAATGTAAATGGATTAAATGCTCCAATCAAAAGACATAGAATAATTGAATGGATAAGAAAAATGACCCACATATATGCTGCCTACAAGAGACCTACCTCAGGATAAAAGATCTGCACAGGCTGAAAGTGAAGGGCTTGAAACAAATCTTCCAAGCAAATGGACAAGAAAAAAAAAGCTGGGGTAGCAATACTCATATCAGATAAAATAGAATTCCAAAAAAGGCCCATAAAGAGAGACCCAGAAGGTCACTTCATAATACTCAAGGGAAGAATCCACCAAGAAGACATAAATATTGTAAATATATATGCACCCAACATAAAAGCACCCAAATATATAAAGAAAATCTTAGAGGACTTCAAGAAAGATATGGACAGAAACACAATTATAGTGGGGGATTTTAACACCCCACTATCAAAAATGGACAGATCTTCTAAACAAAATATCAACAAAGATATTGTGGCATTTAACAATACCCTTGATGAAATGGACTTTACTGATATATACAGAGACCTCCACCCAAAAGAAGCTAAATATACATTCTTTTCAAATGTACATGGAACATTCTCAAAGACAGACCACATGATAGGACACAAAACAAGCCTAAAGAATTTCAAGAAAATTGAAATCATATCAAGCATCTTCTCAGACGACAAGGGACTGAAGCTAGAAACCAACCCCAAGGAAAAAAAACAGAAACACTCAAAATCATGGAGATTAAATAGCATGCTATTAAACAATGAATGGGTCAAGAATGATATTAGGGAAGAAATCAAAAGGTTTCTGGAAACAAATGAAAGTGAACTCACAACAACCCAAAACTTATGGGACACAGCCAAGGCAGCCCTGAGAGGGAAGTTCATAGTGATACAGGCCCACATAAAAAAGGTTAGAAACATTCCAAACAAACAAGCTAACCCTACGTCTACAAGAACTCAAGGAACAACAACAAAGGCAGCCCAGAGCAAGCAGAAGGAAGGAAATAACCAAGATCAGAGCAGAATTAAATGACATAGAGACTAAAAGCACAATTCTAAGGATCAATGAATCCAAGAGCTGCTTCTTTGAAAAGATAACAAAATCGACGAGCCTTTAAGCAGACTCATCAAGAAAAAAAGAGAGAAGACCCAAATAAACACAATCAGAAATGAAAGAGGGGAGATTACAACAGATACCACAGAAATACAAAGGATTGTAAGAAATTACTACAAAGAACTGTATGCCAAGAAATTTGAAAACCTAGGTGAAATGGACAAATTTCTAGAAAAATATAATCTTCCAAAACTCAATGGAAAAGAAGCAGAAAGCCTGAACAGACCAATAACAACAAAATAAATTGAAGCAGTAATCCAAAAACTCCCAACACACAAAAGCCCTGGACCAGATGGTTTCACAGGAGAATTCTACAAAGCATTTAAGGAAGAGCTAACCCCTATCCTTCAAGACTATTCCAAACAATCCAAAAAGATGGGAGACTCCCAAACTCTTTTTATGAGGCCAACATCATCCTAATTCCAAAACCAGATAAAGACACAACAAAGAAGGAAATCTTCAGGCCCATATCTTTAATGAACATTGACGCTAAAATGCTCAACAAAATACTGGCAAACCGCATCCAACAATACATTAAAAAGATCATACACCATGACCAAGTGGGATTCATTCCAGGGATGCAAGGATGGTTCAATATTTGCAAGTCAGTAAATGTAATACATCACATAAACAAAAGCAATTACAAAACCACATGATCATATCAATAGATGCAGAAAAAGCATTTGTTAAGGTACAGCACCCATTTATGATAACAACACTCGGCAAAGTGGGAATAGAGGGAGCATTCCTCAACATAATAAAGGAAATATGGGAGAGATCTACAGCCAACATCATACTCAATGGGCAAAAATTAAAATCTTTTCCACTAAGATCAGGAACAAGACCAGGCTGTCCACTTTCACCACTTTTATTCAATATAGTATTGGCAGTTTTAGCCACAGTGACCAGACAAGAAAAAGAAATAAAAGGCATCCAAATCGGAAAGGAGGAAACTTTTTGCAGATGACATGACGGTGTACATAGAAAATCCTATAGAATCCACAAAAAAACTGCTTGACCTGATGAATGAATTTTGCAATACAGCAGGATACAAAGTCAATATCCAGAAATCAAAGGCATTTCAGTACACCAACAATGAAACAGCAGAAGCTGAAATCAAGGAAAAAAATCCCATTTGAAATAGCATAAAGAGAAATAAAATATCTAGGAATAAACCTAACCAAATAAAAGACCTGTATTTAGAAAACTACATAACACTCAGAAAGAAATCAAGGAAGACACAAACAAATGGAAACATATACCGTGTTCATGGATTGGAAGAATTAATATCATCAAAATGTCCATACTACCCAAAGTAATTTACACATCCAATGCAATTTCTATTAAAGTACCAATGGTGTATTTCACAGACATATAACAAACACTTCAAAAATTTATATGGAATCATAAACAGCCCTGAATAGCTGCTGCAATTTTAAGAAAGAAGAGTGAAGTAGGAGGGATCACAATACCTGACACTAACCTATACTACAAGGCCACTGTAATCAAAACAGCCTGGTGCTGGCATCAAAACAGGCACATGGACCAATGGAACAGAACAGAGAGCCCAGAAATAAACCCAAGTCTCACGGTCAATTAATATTTGACAAAGGGGGCAGCAACATAAAATGGGGTAAAAATAGCTTCTTCAACAAATGGTGTTGGGAGAACTGGTCAGCCACGTGCAAAAAAATGAAACTCAAGCACCAACTTACACCTTTACAAAAATAAATTCAAGGTGTATAGAAACCTTAAATATAAAACGTGACACCATTAAAGTCCTAGAGGAGAACATAGGTAGGAAAATCTCAGATATTTCACATAGAAACTTTTTTACTGACATGTCCCATAGAGCAAGGGACATAAAGGAAAGAATAAACAAATGGTACTTCATCAAAATTAAAACTTCTGCACAGCTAAAGAAAACAGTATCAAAATTAAAAGAGAACCAACTGCGTGGGAAAACATATTTGCCAATGATACCTCAGACAAGGGTTTAATCTCCAAAATATATAAAGAACTTACACGACTACACTCTAAGAAGACAAGGAATCCAATTAAAAAATGGGCAAAGGACTTGAACAGACACTTCTCCAAGGAGGATATACAGAAAATCCAAAGACACATGAAACGATGTTCAATAACATCGTTTAAGACAAATTAAACGATGTTTAATTTGATGCTCGCTATCAGCGAGATGCAAATTAAAACCGCAATGAGATACCACTTCACACCAGTCAGAATCACCATCATAAACAAAGCAACAAACAAGTGTTGGAGAGGTTGTGGAGAAAAGGGGACCCTAGTGCACTGTTGGTGGGACTGCAGACTGGTACAACCACTATGGAAAGCAGTATGGAACGTTCTCAGAAAACTGAAAATGGATCTGCCTTTTGACCCAGCAATTCCACTGCTGGACTTTATCCTAAGAACACTAAAACACCAATCCAAAAGAACCTATGCATCCCAATGTTCATAGCAGCACAATTTACAATAGCTAGGTGCAGGAAGCAACCTAGATGCCCATCAGTAAGTGAATGGATCAAAAGACTATGGTACATTTACACAATGGAATTCTATGCAGCAGAAAGAAAGAAGGAGCTCCTACCTTTTGCAACAGCATGGATGGAGCTGGAAAGCATTATGCTAAGTGAAACAAGCCAGGCAGTGAAAGACAAATACAATATGATCTCACCTTTAACAGGAACCTAAACAACAAAACAAAGAAACAAGCAAAATATAACCAAAGACACTGAAATAGAGGACAGGCTGACAGCGACCACAGGGAAGAAAAGAGGGAATTTCAGGGGACAATGGGAAGGGTTTACGGGAACAAATTTAAAGGACACATGGACAAAAACTAGGGGGAGGGTGGTAATGGGAGGGAAGAAGGGAGGGTTGGGTGGGTGGGCTGGATTGGGTGTAAAAGGGAGAAAACTGTACTTGAACAATGATTAAAGTAAAATTTAAAAAAAGAAGAAAAAACATAAAAAATATAAATAATAAACAGTCATAAAAAGAACGAGATCTTATCATTTGGGACAGCATGGATGGCCCTAGAGGGTATTACACAAAGTGAAATAAGTCAGTTAGGAAAAGATAAATACCATATGATTTCACTTACATGTGAAATCTAAAGAACAATACAAAAAAAACAAAAAGCAAGAAACAGACTCATGGACACAGAAAATGGACTGATGATTGCCAAGTAAGATGAGGGTTGGCAGACTCGGTGAAAAAGTGAAGAGTTTGAGAAGTACAAATTGGTAGTTACAAAATAGTTATGGAGATGTAAAGTACAGCATATGAAATACAGTCAATAATACTGTAACAACTGTGCATGGTGCCAGGTGGGTACCAGAAATGTCAGGGGGAAACTTTGTAAAGTATGTAATTATCTAACCACTATGCCATATACCTAAAACTAGTAAAAATAATATTGAATTCAAACTGTAACTGAAAAGATTTTTACATTAAAAATAAAATAAAATGTGTGAAAATAAAGATAAAAAAGGTGACTGGATAAAAAATTTGACATTTTCATTTTTTATTTGACATAAAAAATGTGAAATTTCATGTTATAATAGTAATACAATTTTACTTTCTATGCTACTTTTGAGCTAGAAATGAAAAGAAAATGCAAAATAAGTATAATTCAAGACAACTTGTAAATAAATTTAGAAAGAACAATAAAACCCTATTTAGGTTGTTCATATGGCCTTGGATTTCTTCCACATAATTTTTGTACTTATATTTGTAGTTGAAAAATGCCTCAAATTTTATATGTGCAATATTTTAATGTAATAATTTTACTGTGCAATGGTCAGTTTGTGAAATACTAGAAAATAAAAGGAAATTAAATTTGCAGTTGTAAAACTATATTTGAACTTGAGTTATTCTAGAAAACTGAAGATCAGGTAGACTCTGTAATTGTCTACCTGGCGATTACAAAAAACTTTCAATAAAAATTTCAATAAAATTTTAAAGTATAAGGTGCTGAATTTCAACTGTCTTATTGATTTTTGTTTTTCAATATATTACTTTAGTTACATTTAACTTTAAAAATGAATGCTAATGTACTTTAAAAATACATTACAATGCATGTCATTATGTTCATGTTTACAAGTAAATGTAATCTTAAATTGGTATTTATAAGCCTTGAGCAATGCAATAACTGAGTTATTGTTTAATTCTTTTAAATCACAAGTTTTTGTTAAGTATTCTCTCATACAGGGCTATTTTAATCATGGAAACTAAAATAATTATTTTTATAGCAATGTTAAAGTAAATAGGAACCCAAATTTAAACATCATGAAAATAAATATAATTAATAAGATATGTAGTGTATTCTCTTTTTACTCATTCACATAGTAAATCAAAATTTATTATTATCTAACTGTTCACCTTACAGAAGAACATAAATCAAACATCATCACAATGACATAATGTTTTGATGAATATGACAGATGACATATGATTCATTGTAGTTTATATGTAACAAGGGCACACGGCCTGTCAGTTACCTTTCATGTGATATAATAATTTTCTATGGTTACAATGTGAAAAAAGGGAATATTTATTTGTTAGCAAAATTCTATTAAAGATTTTATTTAAAGCTGGCTATATTTAAATTCAGTCAATACTGAAATGTGTGTTTTATTTGTTTGCCTAGATAAGAAATGTAAAATATCAGTGAAATTTTGGATTTATTCTCAGAAATGATATCACTTATCTTTTTAAACCTAAAGCACAAACTATAAATATCCTTGATATACATATTGCCATATATCCTAGAATATTTAAATGCCAGTATATCTGAAGACTTTTAAGGGTAAAAACAAGCATTTCAAATTAGTAATATATTTAAAGAGTGATAAATTCTAAACTATCCTTAGAGGTTTTAGATGCTAGTGGTCATTCCTTAAGAACTTGTAGTAAACAGGAAACATACAGTGGGGTCTGTCTAGAAAGTATTAAGTCATGTAATATGAAATACAGACATTTATTGAAGAAGATACAAGAAACATTGTACACAGGACAATGACACCTCAGTCCCCTTCAAAGTAGGTACCTTGTGAACTCACACAGTTCCACTTGCCATCAGTTGCCCTGTAGCATTTCCGTGATCTCATTGACTGTCTGAAATCTCTTCCCTTTCAAAAGTGATTTGAGTCTTTGGAAAAGCCAGAACTCTCAGAGCGCCAAATCTGGGCTGTAGGGATTTGAGTCACCTGGGTGATTTGATGTTTCACCAAAAAACTGCATGAGCTGTGATGCATGAGTAGGTGCATTGTTGTGGTGAAGCTGCCAATCACCATTTTCCCATAGCTGCAGCTTTCTGAATAATCCAAATAGTTTCCATGGAGGAATGTTCAACCTTAATGCAAAAAATTGATGCAGATTTTTTGCTCTACTTGTTCAGTCATTTTGAATGTCACAGCTGCCCAGTACACATGCTCTCTCAATGGTATCTACTGACCCCACTGACTAGTACAATGAAGTCATCATTGTTCACACATGCACATTCCAGTCCACTTTCCTTGTCTGCCAGGTTACATCAATGTCACACAAACGGTTCTCATATTAACAATGGCTGGACTTTTCTAGACAGGCCTTCATACGTGGACAATTTTAACACATTAAGTTTTATCTAAAACCCTATTAAGATTGGGTGATAAGGTGTTTTTTTTTTTTTTTAATGTATAGGTTTTCCTTCCCTCTCTCTTATCTTCATCACAATTTATTTGTTGGCGAAATTGAGTTACTCTCCCAAAGCGCAATCTAAAATTTTGGATTTTGTTTAAGATATCTCCATGATGTTCTGTTGTTTTGTAGTTCCTAAAACATTGCTAATTAGATCTAGATATTTGATGAGATTCAGGTTTGTGCTTTGGGACAAGACTATTTCATATGTTATTTTGTTACAACAGTTTATCTTAAATTTTCTTTACCTCCTGAAACACATTTAAATAATTACTTTAAATGGCAAAAGAAGTCAATATTCTTTTTAAAAAAAAATATTTTATTTATTTATTTTTACAGAGGAAAGGGAGGGAGATAGAGAGAGAGAAACATCAATGTGCGGTTGCTGGGGGTTATGGCCTGCAACCCAGGCATGTACCCTGGCTGGGAATCGAACCTGCGACACCTTGGTTCGCAGCCTGAGCTCAATCCGCTGAGCTATGCCAGCCAGGGCAGAAGTCAATATTCTAGTAAAACTGGGAAAATCTCTATAAAAATGTAGACATGCTAAGTACTACTTATACCCATTTATTAAAATATGTACCACCAAGAATCCTAGTAATAGGTGTACTTTTACTTTTTGTAAGATATGAAAGTTATTGGTTACTTCAAACAAAATTATAGTGATATGGTTTGTGATGTAATTTCTGATAAAAATTTGGATTGTAGTTGTTGGCAGAGGTCAGAGGAAGAAAAAAATGTGTAAGGATAGAACCCAAGTGGTATCTGATTAAAATACTTAGAGGCCCAAGATATCTATTTTTGTGTTTTCTATATTGTTGGGTATTTTCCTCATTTAAGAAATATCTACTAAATCTCCACAATGTTCTAGAGACAGTTCTGTATACATGGGATACACTAGTGAAGAGAAAATATTAAAATCCCTAACCCCATTGATTTACACAATGTGTGTGTGTGTCCATCGATTTAATCAGCAGGTTTTTTCTGTTTATATTATATACTCTTCATTGTGGAAGGAAGTGGACTAATAGAGCACAAATTCTTTTTAGGCATTTTGGTCTGGAAAACTTAGTAATTGAAAATTTTTCTTCATCACATTGGTCTCTCAAAGAGGATTTAATATTTTTAAATAATTATTCCAAATCTTTGAAGTGTTTTATATGGTAGTATATAAGCATATTTTTATTTATAAAACACTGGCAATCTACAAACACTTGCTAAAATTTATATGACTGAAATGCAGTAGAATCTATTGGAGGGTACAGATGATAAAGATATTGAAATTGAACATGTTATGGACTTTCTTGTTTCATGAATTATTAATATTTCAATGTTTAACATATTTTAATGGCCTAGAACCATCTTGCATGAGGCTTCATAATATATTGATTTAATATATTTGACTTTCACCTTTAGAGGTTCAGGTTTAATTGGCTCTGATCTCAAACTGAATGAATTTAATGGCTTCAATTTAGCCATTTGTCCACATCACTGGACTATAAATTTTTGGTAATAATACAAGCTTGAAAGTCTTTGCTCAGGAGAAGCCTGAGATTTGCACAGGGTTACTAAACAGCAGGTGAATATTTGGCCTAATCACTTTGTTCTTAACAGTGCTATCAATGTCTTATTTTCATAAACATGATTTTCCACAAAATCTATTGTAAAAATGGGAAATATGTTTTTCAGTGAAAAACATTATTCATGAAATAGGATGAAAGAAAGACTAGGTTTGTCTTGTTCATATACAGTAAGAAAATTGCAATATTACAAATAATTCAGACACCAAATGGGTCCAGAAGAAATTTACATGTAACTGAGATACTTGATTTTCTTTTCTGATCCTCACCCAAGGACACATCTCCATTGATTTTTAGAAAGAGAGAGAAAGGAACAGGGAGGAAGGGAGGGAGAGAGAGAGATAAATGTGAGAGGGATACATTGATTGACTGCCTCCTGTACCTGACCCAACCAGAGACCAAACCAAAAATTCAGACATGTGGCCAGAATGGGAATCAAACTGGCAACACTTCCATGCATGAGATATTCTAATCAACTCAGACACGCAGCCAAGGCGAGATCCTAAATATCCTGACATTATCTCAAGAATGATTTGTTTTTCACTTGAAAAAATTATTTTCATGGCCAATCAAACTTGAGAATGCTTTCAGATACCTGACACAATCAGAGAGGTACTATTCAAAATTCTATTATATCCTTATTTCCTATGTAACAGCTCACAAAAAAATGAGAACAAAGAAGAAAATAACCTCCCATGCAAAATATTCCTCCTCCTAAAGAGGAAAATCTGGTCTTTATGAAGAAAAGTTCTGATTAATGACTAAAGTTTTATCTAGAATCATAAAAAGCAAAGCAGAAAGAAGAGTTCTCCAGAGGTAACAAAAATGGAGATTAGTATCTGGTCTTGTTAGAGTGCACTTGCAAAAAAAAATCATATTGAATAACAATTTAGTACATTTTAATATGCCCATTTAATAATCAGTGCATCTTTAAAATCATTATGCATGCATCTAAGATTATGTTGGTGCTGAGATTGTGCATCTTAGACATTTTTTAAAAAATGATCTGACATTATTAAAATAGTCAAATTATAATAAACAGCTGCCTCCAGGATTTTAAAATATATCAATCCCCAAAGTTATTAACAGGTCATAAAGACAAGGTTATGTGATGTTTAAATAATACTAAATTAAATTTAAAATAAAATAATACATAATATTTTTTCATCTTCATTGATTCTCCAGTTTGAAGAAAATGAACAGGGCATTTCAGAGCATATTTAGGTTTTGTCCTATAATGTTACACAAAAATGTCACCATGAACAAAGGGAGTGTTTTGCATGTAGATTAAAGCTATTATTCTATGGGATTCATGTGAGCTATGGGATCTATGACTCTGTGTGTAGATATGCACATGGACGCACACATGCACTTGTACCTAGATACTGGAAAAGATTCAAATAAGAAGTCCCTCACTTAGTCTGTACAATTCTTTCATTTGTCCTCTTCAGGAAGATCAGAGTACCAATCAGCAATAAAATCAGATTGTCAATGTGCATTTAATTCTATTATTTCCATTCTAAATATTTACCTTTAAAGTAATTATATAATGCTTTTAAAGCAATTGAATCAACTCTTTCATTTCTTAAAATCTTTAAAACTATTATAGTCATTAACAAATAGTCCTTTTCACTCAATAATCATAAGTGACAGAAATATATATTAGTATTTTTCTTGTCATCTCTGAGAAATAAATTAGTTAACAGAAACTAGTCACTACTTAACATCAAGGTTCTTAACTTTAGTTTTCTAGGTTTCTTTCTTTGTATCTTATTGTTTCAGATGTTATATTTATATCTTTGATCCATTTTGTTAATTTTTGTGTATGATTTTAAACAGCAGTCTAATTTCATTCTTTTGCATGCAGCTTTCCAATTTTCCTAGCACCATTCAATAAAGAGGTTTTTCGTTTCCCATTGTGTCTGTTTTTCTGTCAGTACCATGTAGTATTATTATTGTAGCTTTGGAGTATAATTTGAAGTCAGGGATTATGATACCTCTGACTTTGTTTCCACCACCCTCAGGATTGCTTTGGCTATTTAAGATCTTTTGTGGTTCCATAGAAATCTAATAATTTTTGATATTTCTTTAAAAATTCCAATAAGATTTTGAACACAGAAGTTCTTCCCATTTCTTTGTATCTTCTTCAATTTATTTTAATAGTGCCTTGTAGTTTCCATTGTATAAGTCATTCACATCCATTAAGTTTATAACAAATAACTTTATTATTTTTGTTGCAACTGCAAAACTGATTGCTTTTTTATTTTGTTTTCTCAAATTTCATTGTGAATACATAAGAATGCATGGATTATTGTGCATTGATTTTGTATTCTGCAACTTTACTGTATTCATTTATGGTAGAGTCTTTAGAGTTTCTATATGAAAAATTATATCATCTGCAGAGGTTGACAATTTTATTTCTTCATTCCCAATTTGGATGCCTTTTATAAATTTGACCTCAAAGGCAATGGAAGTGAAAGCAAAAATAAATGAATAGAACTACATCAAACTAAAAAGCTTCTGCACAGCAAATGAAACCACCAACAAAACAAAAAGGAAAGCAACCAAATGGTAGAAAATATTTTCAAACAACAGATCTGACAAGGAGTTAATATTTAAAACTTACAAAGAACTTAGACAACCCCAACAACAGAAAAAGCAAACAATCCAATTTAAAAAATGGTCAGGGGATCTGAACACACACTTCTCCCAAGAAGACACACAAATGTCTAACAGATGCATGAAAAGATGTTCAATTTCACTATGCTATTAGGAAATGCAAATCAAAATCACTTGGCCTTTTTGGTAAGATCAAGTGTAGCATCTGTCCTTATCAGTTCAAATCACAATGAGATAATATCTCACACTGGTTAGAAAGGCTGTTATCAACAGCAAAAGTAATAACAAGTGTTAGAAAGGGTGTGGAGAAAAAGGAACTCTTACTGCTAGTAGGAATGTAAATTGCTACAGCCACTATGGAAACAGTATAGAGATTCCTCAAAAAATTAACAATATAGTAACCATGTGACCCAGAAATCCCTATTATGAGTATCTACCTGAAGATTGTGAAAACATTTACTCCTAAAGATATATGCACCCTATGTTCATTATATCATTATTCATGGTGGTCAACACATGGAAACAATTGAAGTATCCTTCGATAGAGGGAGGATAAAGATGATGTGGTATGTATATACAATGGAATACTACTCAGACATAAGAAAAGATGAAATGACTCCATTTGCAACAACAAGAATGGATCTTGAGAATGTCAGGTTAAGTTAAAGAAGTCAGATGGAAAATGTCAAAAACCATATAATTTCTCTCAGATGTGGGATATAAAACAAATGAATAAGCCAGACCCCCACCCCAAAAAAAACCTTCCTAGACAACATTATGGTGGTTACCAGGGGAGGGGGGAATGTGGAGAGGCAGAAAAGGGTAAAGGAGATCAAATACACAGACACAGAAGGAGATTTGACTTTGGGTGGGGAACACACGATGCAATATACAGATGATGTATCATAGAACTGTATACTTGAACCTTATACAATTTCATTAACCAATATCACCCCAATAAATTTAATAAAAAATTTTAAAAAGTACTCACTGCCAAAGGTTTGTTATGAGAAATTAGTCATCAAAATAGTAATTAAGGGTTTCTTGTGAACATTAAGCTCATTAACAACTTAGGAAGTACCCTAATGTTTTCTAAGAACCACCTAAAAAACATACCACAGCAGACACTGTGCCCTACAGGTAGCAGGCACTGTTTGATTAATGATGCTGAACTAATATTGAGTACAACAGCCAGGCATTACTCCAGGAGACATTCCATTTCAGTGTAAGACTAGCATAAGTAGTAGTTAGGTGATAGTTGAATGCGGACCTAAGAAAAAGCTCAAATATATTTGAGCTTTATACATTTTACCAAAAAAAAGGAACAAATACACTGAGAGACTGATAAAATTTAAGCTTCTGCATATCAAATCATTTATCAAAAATCCATAAATATATGCTTGCTGTATCAAAGAATATCTGCATGTGTGAATTAAACTACAGCCTGTGCATACATGCTCAATTGTTCTCCATACATGTGAGTCTTTATAAGGTGTTCCATTTGAGTTACTTTAATAGATTCCTTGTGTCAAACAGTTATTCAGAGAAAGGAAAAGATGAGAGATTAAAAAGAAAAGGTAGTAAGTAGTTATTTTAACAGTAAGCAAAAACTTTCTTGCACAATCCTTGAATGTGCCAGCAAAAAATCAGTCCATATTTAATGGATGATATAATTGATCTATATAATTTAAAAATATGTTATGCAAGTAATTTTCATTTTCTCAAGCAAAAATATAAGCAATAGTGGAAATAAACTGCTTCCCTTTCTTACAGTAAAAATGCTGCACACCCAGTGTGCGTTCTTGTACTCAACATTTAATATGGCTTAAACATATAAATAGGAAAGACATGTGCTTCCTAAAATGAGGAATTTTACCTCTAATATATCTGACCACAAATACAGTTTAATGAAGTTGTTTTCATTTTGCACAAAGATAAACAACAGTGTGTAGGAATCGGAGTTGCAAATACTAACTGCATTTAATTCACATACAAAAATAATTCATTCTATTAATAAAAAATAGGAAACAAGCATATATGAGTGGAAAAGCAGAAAAAGCTCAAACTTAAATGTAATTGTTCTAAATACAGACTTTCCATAGTAATTTCAAACAATATAATGAAGAAAACAGAAACAAAACAAAAAAACTGGTATTTTTAAAAATGGCATTTATTCTTTATAGGCAATTGAAGTTACATTTAATTTAAGATTTTATAATTTTCTGTAACTTATTTCCTAAGTCCTAAATTTGTGAAACTTTTAATGCTCTTAAATACTGAAAAAAATTAAGAAAAAATTTTACTATAGTCAATATCTATGTATGTGCATATGCTGGAAATTACAATCTCTAGTAATATTTAGAGGATGATAAATTCTATTCCTTTCAATTCAAATGTACCCTAAGGTATAGACTAATACTTAAGGATACATATTCTAATTTCACCTCCTATATGAAAAAAATATTTGTTACATAAATGCCCCCACCCCCAAATAAGATTTATTTGCAACACAGTAAATGTTCCAACATTGGACTTACACAAAAGGACAACTTAATTAGCCTTAATTATCAAGGACAGCCTAATCAGGCTGGGATTTGGACATTTGCCCAGTGGTCTGTTGAACTCAGGTGTATAACTCCAGTTGAGGGATCATGTCACAACACCATCTGTTTCTGATTCTGCCCAGCTTTTTCCACCCCTTTGTGCTCAACTTGCTCAAATATTTCTGCTTGGTTTATGAACTTCGGGTCATCTTAGACAAAACTGTGAAGTAGATAACGTCTCTCCTTGGTGTCCTCACATTTTCACTTTAACCTCCCTGAAACTTCCTAAAAGTCCTATGACCCATTCCCCAGGTACTCATATACTGGCCGAAGTCCTAAGCCACAGCAAACCCTAAAGTTTGTCACATTTAGCAGCTCCCTATACTCAAAA
Organism: Phyllostomus discolor; assembly: GCF_004126475.2. Lineage (NCBI taxonomy): Eukaryota > Metazoa > Chordata > Mammalia > Chiroptera > Phyllostomidae > Phyllostomus > Phyllostomus discolor. The sequence continues at coordinate 37,252,875 of NC_040913.2, read as the reverse complement.
TTACTGCTTTAGCAACTGACAGTTTCAGTCAGGATTCTCAGTTGTTGGCAATAAACACCAAATAACAACAATTCCAAACAGGAAGATATTTAATTGGGAGGATACCGAGAGTAGTATATTTAAGCCTCCTAACAAATTACTACTTCTATGAATGAAGGGTAGTTTTTCTAAAATTTTATTTCTGCAAAACAGTACACTATCTTTAAATAAATTCGTTTCTTCCTGTGCTTATCTGACTGAGATCAGATTCCATGATTTACAATCAAAAAAGTCCAAACTGGCATATGGTTATGGCTGGATGGTGGGATAATATGACGGACTCCAGCAAGCAGAGTCCGCCTGTTGTGGCTGGAGATGAGAACAAATGCACAGGACAGCAATCCTGTGGAGAAAAGGGGGACAGCAGGGCTACTTTCTGAAGGGGAGAGTGCCTATGAATGCCTCAGCCACTCCCTCCAGAGGAGAGCACCTCGACCCTTGTCTAGACAGGCTTTTATTGTTTTTCTCGGATCTTACATCAAAGAAAGATTTATCATCTATTACATAGAATATTATTGTTTACATTTTAGGTACAATCAAGGAAATGAAAACAACATGCAGAGGGGAATGGCAATGAGCTGATTAGCTCTGTCCTTGGGCAAATTCACACAAGCTTTGGAAATTACCTTGAAGATAGACAATACACATTTTTTGTTTTAGACCAGGGTAATGGAGTTTTAGCAAGAGCAAGTCATAGCAGTCAGTATGCATTTTCTAGGCCTGATTCCTACGGGAAAACTCGGTTTGAAGGTCTGGCTCCTGCCCACCACTTTGCTTCTGTAGGTTTTCCATACAGAGCTGAGTCACATTTACCAGACTGAAACAAACCAGTCCCCTACAGGATTACATGTGACTTTGATTTCCTCATTATGTTTTTGTTTATTTTCAAAAATTCTATAAGAAACTTTTTTATGTTTTGTAAATAGATTAAATAATTTGTGTCTGTAAAGCAAGGAACAAAAGAAAAATTATGTATATTGATCATGTGGAAGAGGGTATAAGGGTGATAAATGGCAATGGGAAAAATACAATAAAATAAAATAAATTATGCAACTTTTAACAATGTAAATTGTGATTGAAATTAAGACCACTTAATTCAAAATCTTCAAAATTTACAATATCCACATTACCACCCTTTGTGATATTTTCTGTTCCACACAAGTTTCTCAGGATTTGGTTGTCTCTAACTATCTCTCACTGAGTAGAACTAGGAAATACAATGGCATTTCTAATACTACCTTACATATTGTTATGAAATAAAGCTGTTGGATGCTTTACATTGCAAGGAGATTCTCCCTGTTCTTCCACATCCTTTTCCTTAAATCTTCTTGCTTCCTCTCTTTCTTCCCTTAGTTACATGTACAATGTGTTTGGTTGGACCAAAGGAATCTCATATTTTTTTTTTTAGTTAAACAACAAAAATTTATTTTCTCACAGTTCTAGAGGCTAGAAGTCCAAGAATAAGGTGCTGGCATAGTCATTTTTCTAGTGAGAACTCCCTTCCTAGCTTCTAGATGACAACCTTCTTTCTGTGTCTTCACATGGTGCGAAAACAGAGAGAGCAAGCTCTCTTGGTGTCTCTTCGTTTTTTTATTGTTGTCCAGTTACAGTTGTCCCCATTTTCCCACCTCCCACCCTCAATCCTACCCTTTTTGGCTTTGCCCATGTGTCCATATGTTCCTTGACAACCCTTCCTCTTCTCTCCCCTGTTATCTTCCTCTCCCCTCCCCTCTGGTCACTGTCAGTTTGTTCTTAATTTCCATGTCTCTGGTTCTACTCTGCTCACTTGTCTCTTTTGTTGATTAAGTTCCACTTATAGGTGAGATCATATGGCATTTGCCTTTCATCTCCTGGCTTATTTCACTTAGCATAATGCTCTCCAGTTCCTGAAACACCAGTTCAAAAGAACCTATGCAACCCAATGTTCATAGCAGCACAATTTACAATAGCCAAGTTCTGGAAACAGCCTAAGTGCCCATCAGTAAATGAGTGAATAAAAAAAAACTGTGGTACATTTATACGATGGAATACTATGCAGCAGAAAGAAAGGAGCTCCTACCCTTTGTGACAGCATGGATGGAACTGGAATCCATTATTTTTTAAAAGATGTGTTAATTTGTATGCAATATGAATTGGAGATAATCTGCCAAAAAAAATGACCTCATTAGAAAATTCAAATTTGCAGTGTAAAATACATTGATATTTGAAAAACTTTTATAGCAATAAATAAAATATTGTGACCAAAAAAGCACTTAAGCATTTTAAAAGAAAGTAAATAATTTGTTCAAGACAGGGACAAAGTTTCCCATTATATACAAAGATATCTTATGACTTTAATTAAGCTTCATGTTTAAGTTAAGGTTGAAATAAGGTTAATGTTTACTTTAATCTTGGGTAAAATTCCTTTCATATTCTGATCAAATGTATCTATTAATGTCATTTCTGGTGTCAACATAAATATTTGATATAGCACAGGACATAATAATATAATCAAGGGTTTTCTTCTTTTTATGTGTATAAATACTCAAAAAGCACTTTATTTGTTCATACACCAAAAAAAATAATACTATTTGTACTATAGTCTACTACAGACATAGTTAAAAGTACCTAGGATAACACCCAGAAAGTATAGTTTCAAGAGTGAGAACTTCAACCAAAAACCATTCAAAAACAATTTTTGAGTACATATCAATGATGCTTTTAACATGCTTTAACATGTTAAAACTTTATAGTGTCAGTATTCATACAAAGACCTCTAAAACTTAAAATGACCACTGACAATCATTCATATGGTTAATTGTACAAATAATAAATCTCTTTCCTATTTCCAGTTACATCTTAGGATGGATTTACACAGTTTGAGTTTTTTTAACTATTCTAATTTTAGACTTTTTTAAAAAGTTGTAACAATAGTACAAAGAGCTCCATGTACTCTCAACCTAACTTTCCTTACTGTTAACATCTTACATAGCCATAGTAATGACCAATTATAGTAATATTAAATAAAGAACAGACTTTGTTCCTATATGACCAGTTTCCGCTGATGCCCTTCGTCTGTTCTCAGACCCTATCCAGAAGCCTACCTTGAATTTATTGTTTTTCCCACCTCAAGCTCCTCCAACCTGCAATTATCCCTCAGTCTTTCTTGTATTTTATGACCTAGACATTTTTGAAGTTGTGAATTTTGGCAAGGCTATCACAGAAGGGAACGTGTATTCTGTTCGGTGCATCATATCTGGGGTTCATGTTGTTCACCTATATTATAACTACTTATTGCTAAACTGGATCACTTGATTAAAGTAGATATTAATCAAGGCTTTTCAAATGAAGGCTTGATTTTTATAGTTTAAAGACATTTGTAACATGTGTCCTCATATTATATCCATGTATATAATTATTAAATTGTACATATTGCTTTATAAATTATTTAAAGACAAAAGCTGGATCATCTCCATATTTAAAAATGCTTCAGTGACTTGCCTATCATTTATGTAAAGAAATCTGTGGAATCAAGGAAGTTTGAAGTTATTATCTGAAAGATATCAATTATCCTAATATATATCTAATATATATCACCAATGTAGTATAGGCAAACCTTACACTTTTAGCTATTCCTCACCCTTCTAGTCTTCTTTTCCCTTCCATAATCTCTTCATCCTCAAACTGGCTCAGTGAAACAATCACCTGAAGTAAATAAACTGGAACAGCAATCTAAATTACCATTTTCTGGAGAAGAATTTGCATAGGATCACAACTGTGAACTATTCAGATGAGCATTAAGTCTTAGATTTAGCAAATATTTCCTCACAAAAGGTAATACTCTGAGCAAGAGATGGAAAAAAAGGTGAAGAAAAAAGGAAAAAGAAAATATGAGGAAAAGTTTTGTTTACTTACTAACTTAAAAGTAGTCATGATGTTGGCTCTACTGCCAACATTTTCCTTTAAGCAATAATTTTAGGCTCCGTACACAGCACAGTAGTGAGCACAAAACAGGTGTTTAATGACAGAAAATATTTTACAAAGACATTTGCTAATAAATTCTTACTATCAGTAATGAAATGCACTGATTTGCTTTTGGCTGAAATATGAAATTTGTGTAGTACAAACACATTCTGACCTGTAAACAAGCCTGGAAGTGTAAACAAATTGAAAAGAAGTTATCGAGTTTTTTTGGACAACAGAGTGTTTTAGCAAACATCTGCAGCTAAGTCCATTTACAAAATGTTAAATTTACTTCTTACAATACTGATCACTTATTTCTGTTGGTAGTATGTAACTCTACTAATACAGAAGCATGGATTTTGTAACAATTGAAGTGTACAAACTGGAAATTATAAAATTGATCAAAAAGATCAATTACTTGTGTTAAAAAAATGACATAGGAAAGACTGAAAATATGACCACCTTAAGTTGGTCATGTGAAGAAAATGGAGTCAGTTGCATTGATCTTAAATGAGGCTGAAAAACTGATAAGAGTAATAAACACTCTGGAAGGTAATGCTTTAGGAAGTTAGGATACTTTATAAGAATTTTCTCTTTCATTTAAAATGATACATTCCTTGAATACAAAACAAAAATCTTAATCCTCTTTTACCTGTTGTGATCTTAGTTGATATTCAGGTTTCTTCCTTTTCTTTCCAAGTTTATATAAGCTTTTCAAACTCTCTAATAGTTTTCCTGATAACATTTAAAAATTTTTTTTTAATATTTTATTTATTTATTTTTAGGGAGGGAAGGGAGGGAGGGAGAGAGACAGAGACAGAGACAGAGACAGAGACAGAGACATCAATGTGTGGTTGCTGGAGGTTATGGCCTGCAACACAGGAATGTACCCTGGCTGGGAATCGAACCTGGGACACTTTGGTTCCCAGCCTGCACTCAATCCACTGAGCTACACCAGCCAGGGCTTAAAATTTTTCAATTAATTAAAAAGGGTCTATGCAAAGCAAGTGAGAAGTCATAAACTATAATTATTTTGAAATTAAGAGGAATATTTCCAAATGAAGACACCTATGTGTCTATATGAAGAAAACTGGGGTCATGAATACAACTGTATTTTTCCCCTGAAATTTTCTGCTCTAAATTTAGTTGGAAAATTACTAGTATTTCAGGAACACCAGAATAATTCTTTAAAACCCACCACCAAACACAATATTTCTGTGTCATCTGTTACAGCCTCCATAGTTAACGTGGGATAACAAAAATTCATCATGCTGTCATAAAACACAATATTGATGCAACAATCATGAATGTGTGTAAACACTTACTTTTAAATTATTGATTCAGACTTAGCCAATTGTAATGGAAGAAACAAAAGCACAACACATAGGGAAAGAGATGCACAAAAATAAAATATAAGCAAAAAAAACAGGGATACTTTCTTTTTCCATTTAATCTAGATGCTGTCTTACTACCAATGTGATATTTTCAAAGAAATGGCAATCTGAGATTATTGATGAAGTTATAAGTACATGCTTTTTAAAAACTATTTTCTGTTAATTCCTGTTGTTTGTAGTTTACAGTTGCACATATCTTTGGAAAGATGGTTTTACTAGTAATTTTCTGTGCCAAATCCAATCCAAGGGCAGAAATAATATTGCTCAAATTTGGCCAAGTTTTACTAAATTGTGGGAACACAAAACATGAATATTATCTATTTTATTCTTTCAAAGAAGAAAAGAGATCAAGACACTTTTTAAGCAAACCTCAACTGTGCAGCATCACACTCAATTTCCGTGTGATCCCGCTGATCTAATTAAGACATGAAGTTACACAGGTACATTATATAATTCACTTTGAAAGGAAAAACAACAGACTTGATCAAAACATGTCTCCCAGTGGCTGCAATCTCAGACAGACTGCTTTAAGAATACTAACAAAAAATGTGAATGATACCTGCTATTTCCCAGAATTGTTAAATCACTATCTAATAATGGCTATCAGATGTTCTTTCCATTGTTTTCCTAGTGTCTGTAAGATTCAATAAGGGGATCAGTAATTTTGACCACAAATATATCTGGCTTCTTGCTACCACCTATATTATTTAATTCTGTATATATATTATATGTTGTATAGAAGCACTGAGTGCTTCTTTTTCCTAATGGTACATTAGGAAAATTATTTAATAGTATTATTTAAATAATATCTTCATTATATCATGAAATATCTCCAATACTCTTTGAGTTGTTGCTGGATAAACTATCTTCCCAACAAAGAGAAAATCAGATCATATTAGCAAAGTTTGCTAAGAAAACATTAATCATATTTACTTATTCAACTCATTTATTGAATAGCATATCCTCTGTGATTGGAATTTAACAATAAACAAGGGAGGACAAAAGACTGCTGGCCCTTCTCACAGTCATTTTATAGTAGAAGGAGATAAGCAATGACAAAATGCATTAGCAAAATGTGTGTGGGGTAGTGATCATTGGTTTTGTGGAGAAAAAATACAGAGCACAGAAGAGTTATAGCATATAGGATGCAGAGAGTGTCCTTTTCAAATATGGTTATAAGAAAAGGCCTTTAATTTGATTAAAAACCTGAAAGAAGTGAAAGCGATGTCCATATTGACTTTTGCAATAAGAGTATTTCAGGTAGCAGCAAGTGCAAAGACACATCGATATTCCAAAGTTTCAGGAACAACAAACAGGTGAGGACAAGGAAGGAGTTCAGAGAGGTAACATAGAAATAAGTTGTGTGGGGCCTGTTAGATTGTACTAAGGATTTTAGCTTCCCTTTGAATGAGGTGGGAAGTTATTGCAGGATTTAAAGCAACACTGGGGACAACTTCTCATGCTGGATCCTGTGATGAGAAGAGGTTGCTGGAGAACAAGTGTGTAACCTGGCAGATCAGACCTCCAGGTGAAAGACGATTATGGCTTGCAAAGGGTAAGTGAAATGGTAAGTGGCCGTATTTTTAACATATACTGATCACAAACCCACAGAATCCGCAGATGGATTGAATGGTTGGTATAACAATAAAAGGAAATGTAAGCAGGTTGACTTCACAGTTTTTGGTCTTACTTCCTAAAGAGTAGTAATTTCATTTTCTACAATAAAGACTGTGGTAAAAAAAAAAAAGTTCCAATGGAAGTCAGGGACATTTTATTTTGATTTGCCTAGGAATATCAAAATGGTACATTCGACTATACAGCTGTATATGCAAGTCCATATTCACAGAGAAGTGAGTTCCTCTTTCAATTTTTCAACTCATGGGTATTTTTTAATGCCATGAGAATAGATGAGATCACAAAAAGAATGAGTGCAAAGGAAAAAGTGAGTGGTTTAGATGACTGACAGTTGGGGGAGACCAATATTTAGTAACTAAAAATAAGGAACTGGGGGAAAAGAAGAGTTGGTCAATGAAGAAGGAAGAAAATAACATTTTTATAGTTCTTTTATTTTTATTTTTATTTATTTTTAATATATTTTATTGATTATGCTTTTATAGTTGTCCCATTTTTTTTTCTACCCTTTACTCCTCTCTACCCTGCACCACACGTCCCACCAGCATTCCCCTCAACCTTAGTTCATTTCCATGGGTTGTGCATATAAATTCTTTGGCTTCTCCATTTCCTATATTATTCTTAACCTCTCCCTGTCTATTTTGTACCCAGCATTTAAGCTTCTTATTCCCTGTACCATTTCCCCCATTCTCCCTCTTCCCCTGCCCCTCTGATAACCCTATATGTGTTCTCCATTTCTATGATTCTGTTCCTGTTCTAGTTCTTTGCTTAGTTTGTTTGTGTTTTTGTTTTTTAGGTTCAGTTGTTCATAGTTGTGAGTTTGTTGTCATTTCACTGTTATGGTTTTGACCTCCCTCTTTTTCTTAGATAAGTCCCTTTAACATTTCCTATGATAAGGGCTTGATGATGGTAAACTCTTTTAACTTGACTATCTGAAAAGCACTTTATCTGTCCTTCCATTCTAAATGATAGCTTTGCTGCATAGAGTAACCTTGGAGGTAGGTCCTTGCTTTTCATGACTTTGAATACTTCTTTCCAGCCCCTTCTTGCCTGTAAGGTCCCTTTTGAGAAATCAGCTGATAGTCTTATGGGAACTTCTTTGTAGGTAACTCTCTCCTTTCCTCTTGCTGCTTTTAAATTTCTCTCCTTATCTTTCATCTTGGGTAATGGAATTATGATGTTCCTTGATTTGTGCTTCCTTGGGTCCAACTTCCTTGGGACTCTCTGACCTTCCAGGACTTCCTGGAAGACTATTTTCTTTGCCAGATTGGGGAAGTTTTCCTTCATTATTATTTTAAATCAGTTTTCAAATTCTTGCTCTTTCTCTTTTCCTCTGGCACCCATATGATTTGGTTGTTGGAAGGTTTAAAGTTGTTCTGGAGTTTCCTAAGACTCTCCCCATTTTTTTAATTGTAGTTTCTTCATTCTGTTCAGGTTGAAATGTTTATTTCTTTGCTGTGTTCCAAATCATTGATTTGATTCCCAGTTTCCTTCACTTCACTGTTGCTTTCCTGTATATTTTACTTTACTTCACTTTGTATAGCCTTCACTTTTTCCTCAATTTTGTGACCATACTCAACCATTTCTGTGAACATCCTGATTACCAGTGTTGTGAACTGTGCATCTGATAAGTTGGTTATCTCTTCATCATTTAGTATTATTTTTGGAGAATTATTCTTTCATTTGGACCATATTTTTTTGTCTCAGCATGCTTTTTACATTGTAAGAGGCAGGACCTTAAGTATTCACCAGTGTGGGGCAACCCAAGTCACTGCCTTGTGGCTCTGTATGTGGGGGATGAATGCGGTAGGGAACAATGCCACTTGCTTGGCTCTTGGCTGGTTTTCAGTCACTTCCCCCGCTACCCACAAGTAAATTGTGCCCTTCTGGTACTGATTCCCAGGTTGGTGGGTGTGTGTATATTCTAGGACCCTGTGGTTCTCTCCAGTGAACTCCCCTGTGAGGCTGGGAGTTCCTCTCACCACCACAACCCCCACAGTTTTCTACAGCCAAAGGTTTTGAGGCTTTATTTGCCTGTGCTGGACCTCTGAGTTGCTTGGTCTGTCCAGCTACCCAGTTGTTCCTCCTGATTTATCAGCACGCAAATGTGTGACCCCCCAGTCCACCAGCAGCCTCCTTGCTGCATGTCTTCTCTACCTGGCTGCCCATCTCCACCCCTCCTACCAGTTGAATGAATGTTTCTTCTGTAACTCCTTGGTTGTCGGACTTCCATACCATTTGATTTTTTGGCAGTTCTAGTAGTATTTTGTTTTTAAATTTATTGTTGCCCATGTTTTGGTTGTTCAAGGAAGCAAAGGGTTTCTACTTATATATTCCCATTGGCTGGAAGTTAATATTTTCATAATTTTTTTAAATTTCATATATTTTATATAAGATATAAATTAGTTATCTTATGTTACAAATATATAATTATTCAACTATTATATGGGTACTTATTATACCAAATATAATATTTTATAATATATACATCATGTATACACTATACAGTAAAATATATTTTATGCTGGACATTATATATTAAAAAACAAAAACTAAAAATAAAGTCAATGCTATTTTTTTCCTGTTTAGAAGGCTTTTCCCTTTTCTCTGTTAGGCATATACTCAGCATATCAGGCCACATAGCCATTACAAGTTTTGATGTTTTCTATTCCCTCAAGTTATCAATCTACCTTTATTAAACTACCTTAATTTAGCTAGATTAAGTCTAACCCTCACCCTGTACCCAAGTGACCCATCTCAAGTTTACCTAAGAATGATTTTTTCCCATTCTTGTTATTTTGGCTTATCTTGTGTTCTTTATTTCCAGTGTTCTAAAACCCATAAATTTTTCATTCATCTTTTATTTTTCCTAGTTGTAGCTCTGGGAGTAATTTTCTATTGCTAGTAACTAAACCTTACTTATAGGAAGTGGTCTAAATTATTCTTTGAGTTTATTAAATTTTTTATAGTATGTGAGCATTTGGCAAAGCTAATAAAGGATAAAGCCTTCAGCCCAAGTGATGAGATAATATACATAGTGTATAACACTATATATATATAGATCATGTTGTACTAAGTAGCAAGGAGATTAGATGGGGAGAGGATTCTAGCAACTGCAGTGGTGTATGACTTTAGGCAAATTTTATAAGTTCACCAAGCATCATGTCCTTATTAACAACTCAGTAAAGGGAGATGTAATGTACATTTTTTTAAATTCTCTTTCATTAATTCCTTCACATTCTGATGAGTGCACTCTGATGTTCCTTGAGGGAATAACCATTTCTAAGTCATTCTCAAGGCAGTGTGTGTATGCTCATTGCCACTCCTAGCTTTGAGAATGAACATATAACCCAAAAAGCTAATCAGAATATTTTATACCACTAGCCAATAACACCCGTAACTAGGGCAAGAGCCTCCTGCTAAGGGTCTCCTTACAGCCTGTTTAGGAAGGCCCCCGGGAATTGTAATAAAAGATGTGTATTTCAGCTTACTGCTTGAGCACAGTGAAAGCCTAGAGCTACTGGTTCCACATTATTACCTTAAGTAACCCCCTGCCTCATCCTGAGTGATACAGCACATGGAAAAATAACCCAGAAACTGAGACAGCAAACACTGATGACTTTATATAAGCCACTAGTCTAGATGAACTTGATCTAATAGAAAATTTCCAATACACTGTCCTCTTAAACCTATATGTATAATTGAATAATTTATTTAATTTGAATAATTAAATCCAAAAGAGCCCTTATACAAGATCTTAACAGTAGCAACAGGTAAATAGTTTCCTCCCAGTCACAAAACAAATAAATATGTGTGGGAAAAGAATTATAATATTTACACAGATCTCTAGTTTCTAAAAATATGAGAATTTTTTTATGAGAAGCCAAAACTCCTTAAGCAAGCTCATGCTTTCTTGTATAGCATAAACTAAAATTTAGTAGTACCATACTGAAAAAAATGGAAAAATTCCCAAATCAATCAAATAAAAAGGATTCTTCTCCAACAGTCAGGTTTTTTATTAGTGAGGCGTTTGATCTAAAAAACTGTCAATGATATTTCTTTGCAGTAAGGATCAATAATAAATACTATGTGCAATGTGCTTTTATAGAGCAAAGTACATACACTATAGGTCTTTATTTGGGTGTTATGAAGTACAACCTTTCAAATAAAATTTAGATATTGAGTTCTTAAACTTTTTACTTGAAATATTAACAATGAAGCCAAGTTGGATATCATTAGGCAAAATCTGACTTGTTTTCTTTGGCTTCAGACATCAGAGGTTGGATCTATATGAAAATCAGAGATAATATTTTGCATTAATACTCTAACAATTACCACTGCCTAAAGATGAAGAAAGCCAGGATAAATAATCATTACTTTTATTTTTGCCTACATCCCTGAAATTCTTTTTTAATATCTTTTATTAATTATGCTATTACAGTTGTCCCAATTTCCCCCCTTGCTCCCCTCCACGGAGTACTCTCATTTCCTCCAGACATCCCCCCTTAGTTCACGTCCATGGGTAGTTCATGTAAGTTCTTTAGTTACTCCATTACCTATACTGTTCTTAACATCCCTCTGTCTATTGTGTACCTACCATTTTGTACATTTTAATCTCTATACCTCTCCCCCATTTTCCCCCTTCCCTCTCCCAAATAATAACCCTCCAAATGATCTCCATGTCTGTGATTCTGTTCCTGTTCTGCTTATTTGTTTAGTTTGTTATTTGGATTCAATTATTGATAGTTGTGAATTTGTTGCTCATAGTTTTGATCTTCTTCATCTTAGATATGTCTAACAATTCATGTAATAATGGCTTGGTAATGATGAATTCCTTTAGTTTTACCTTGTCTGGGAAGCACTTTATCTGTCCTTCAGTTCTAAATGACAGCTTTGCTGGCTAGAGTAAACTAGGCTGTAGGTCCTTGCTTTTCATCAATTTCAATACTTCTTGCCAGTCCCTTCTTGCCTGCCAAATTTCTTTTGAGAAATCAGCTAAGAGCCTTATGGGAATTTTAGGTAGCTACTTTTCTCTTGCTGCTTCTAAGACACTCTCTTAATCTTTAACCTTTGGCATTTTAATTGTGATGTGTCAGTGTGGTCCTCTTTGGATCCATCTTGTTTGGGACTCTGTACTTCCTGGACTTGTATGTCTATTTGTTACAGAACACTCAACAAGGGGGGCCTGGGATAATATACTATTATTGAAAGAAGGCCCCGGGTCCGTTATGTCCGCTGCCAGAGGAAAGACGTCTCTCAATGCCAGAGATTTGTGAAAAGGAAAGGAAACGTTTATTTAATGCTATATACAAACTTAAAGTAGTGACCTAATGTCTTCACCAAAATCCCAAAGTCCCTTAAAACACCCACAAACACACAGTCCTTCCTTCCTTCCCCCTTTGCCCAGTCCAGAGTACCGTATCTCAGGAAAGGAAATAGAAGTCCATGGCTTAGGCAGTCCTCTGGTTCTTCCCAGTTAGTACTCGATCTCGACTGGGAGACCTCCCTGGGTTCCCGGCACCCTCGGCTGAGTCACCGGGATCTCTGCTAAAACCAGGTGGTGGTTCCCCCTTCTAAAGCTGTGGGGGCCCCACTCTGCCAGGCCGCATGGTTCTCTCCTCAGGGCTGCCACGTGGTTCTCTTCTCAGGGCTGCAGGAGTCTACACTCCGTCAAGTCTGCATGCTTCTCCTTCTCCTCTCACCGTCAAGGGAGTCTTCACTCTGCCAAAGCTGTGGGGTTCTCTCTTGCAGGGCTGCGCATAACTCTCCCCCCGCCCAATGGCTGCTGCATCTCGGTTTAAATCCCGGTGCCAATCTTCCTCTGAAGCCCCATTTCCGGCTCCTCTCACAATTGGCTACAGCTGCCAGATTCTGGGCAGGTGTGGCCCTGTGGTGTGGAGCCAATTATCTCCAGGCTCTTCTGGATCTTATTACAGATCCCTATTTGAGGCTCCCCTCTTGGCTGCACCCTGTTACACTCTCACAATTGGCTACAGCTGCCAGATTCCGGGCAGGTGTGGCCCTGTGGTGTGGAGCCAATTATCTCCAGGCTCTTCTGGATCTTATTACAGATCCCTATTTGAGGCTCCCCTCTTGGCTGCACCCTGTTACATATTTCCTTCACCAACTTAGGCACCTTTTCTTTCATTAATTTTTTAAAAGTTTTCCATTTCTTGCTCTTCCTCTTCTCCTTCTGGTACCCCTATGATTCAGATGTTGGTATATTTAAAGATATCCTGGAGGTTCCTAAGCCTATGCTCAATTTTTTAAATTCTTTTTTCCTGCTCTTCTGATTGAATGTTTTTTCCTTCCTTATGTTCCAAATTGTTGATTTGATTCTCAGCTTCATCCCCTCCACTGTTGGTTCCCTGTACATTTTTTTCTTTATTTCACCTAATGCAACCTTAATTTCTACCTGTGTCTTTCTTTTCCTATGCCCTAACCCTAACCCTAAGTTCCTGGAGCATCCTGATAACCAGTGTTTTGAACTATGCATCTGATGGGTTACTTAACTCCATTTAGCTCTTTTTCTGGAGTTTTGTTCTACCCTTTAATTTGGCCATATTTCTTTATCTCCTCATTTTGGAAACCTCCCTGGGTTTATTTCTGTGTATTAGACAGAACAGCTTTGACTCCCCATGTTAGTAGTGTGGCCTATTGTAGAAAAGCACACCTGTTAAACTGTACGGGCAGAGCTTTTGGTAATGTCCAGGGTAGAGCAACATATGTTACTGCTTTTTTGCTCTGTGTTGGGGAGGGTTCAGAAAGGGGAAAATGCCACTGACTAGCCTCTAGAGTTTTGCTGGGATGGAAGATGTAGCCAAGCACTCACACTTCACTTTTTTTCCTATATGCCACTGGTGCACTGTGAGCTGTTGCCATAGTGCTAAATCCCAGAGAGGGTGGGTCTGCATGAGTTCTAATTCTGCTACTGGTCCTTTGAGGGGTGTTTCTTAAGATTCCCACAGTTTCTTCTGCCACCTAACCCCCATTGGTTTTTAAGAGTCAGAAGTTATGGGGACTTATCTTCCTGGCACTGGAACCCTGGGCTGTATGGTCTGGACTGGGGTTGGGATCCTTTGCTCCTAAGGTATCCCTTCTGAGTTTTATCTGCCACATCCACCTGGTCCATCTTCACACCTCTCCACACCCTCTCCCTTTTCTCTGTGTCTCAGCCCCTTGTACCCATCTAGATGAATGTCACTTCTTTAAATCTTTGGTTGTCAGATTCCCACACAGCTCGATTTTCTAACAATTCTGGGTGATATTTGTTTTGTAGTCTAGTTGTATTTTTTGCTATAGCTGTGTACAGAAGGGAGGTGTGTTTACTTATGCTTTAATCTTGAACACAAGTCTGAAATTCTTTAAGTCTTTGATTTGTGATTGATAAGCGGTGGAGTCCAAAGAATTGCTCTTAGAAAAAAGAAAGAATTGATATTTTAATTGGTTAAATTGTGACCAGTGTTAAATATCTTCTCTTATCAAGAAAATAAATGGAAATAATTGCTGTACAAGCTAGTGTGGCTCAGTTGGTAGAACATCATCCCATGCACCAAAAGGCTGAGGGTTTGATTTCTGGTCAGGGCACATGATGTTTCTCAAATCAATGTTCCTCTCTCTCTGCTCCTTCCTTTCTCTCTAAAATCAATAAACATAATTTTCTATTTAAAAAAAAAAGAAAATAATTGTTGTTAATCCCATATTTTTGAATGAAAAACTTAGGTTTCTAATATACTTAGAACTTAGGCTTAGTAACATGCTCAAGACCATAAACTAAAAAATCATAGAACAAGATAATATTGTATAAATCATATGCCTTTCTACAAGACAATAGTGTTTATTCAATATCACAGATATGATGCTTCTTTATAAAGGTGTCAAATGTTGCCTTGAAAGTAAATTATTCAGACAGATGCTTGAAGAGTATGACTTTGAAAAATAACAACACAAAATCAGCAGAAAAATAAAATTTGTGAATGCTTTCAGCAATTACAAAGGGAAATATAAAGTAAACTATTGCTTTAAAAATTATTTTAAGCACAGCACAATACAAAAAACATGATGTACATGCAAAATGTAATGGAAGTAGCCACACTTTGTTTCACATGACCCAGGAGCTGGGGAAGAGAGGATTTCAGGTGAATTACAAAGTGCTGTCACAGGACTAATTAGCACTAGTCAGAACCATATTTAACATCTATCTATGCTAACATGTAACATTTTCATCATTATATTCAGATTCACCAATGTAAATAATATAGTCTTCCTCTATACCAGAAACTTTAGATCAAGATGGAAGCCAATATTTCTGCCATGTACACTAGCTACAATAATTATTCTTCTATCTTCTGAACATAAACATTTCATGGTTCAAGGGGAGGTTATAGAAATGAGTAGCATGTACTATTTAAGAATTTCTTCCGGAAAAGTAGATTCAATTATAGCTCACAAGTAAGAAAACATAATGATTAAGAACTCGGGATATGGAGCTACACTGACTGAGTTCAAAGGGCTTCTGTTCACTAATTGATGTGCCATACCAACAAGCTACTTTATTATCTGTGACTCTGTCATCTCTTCTATGAAAGGGAGAACCTAATATGGCTTACCTGCACATGTTGTATATTAATATGAATACCTTAGGAAATTGTCTGGCACAAAATAAACCCTAGAAAATATTAACCTTGATTATAATACCTTCTTTCTTTTTTGAATAGATATTATTGGCTACTCAATCTTTCCCAGTTCTGGTTTTGGTTTCATTTGTGGGGGAAGCAATTTGTTAGAAATATACTTCTACATACAACACTTTTATTTTTAAATTGTTTCATCTTTTCAAAGAAGTACAATATTTGAAAAATAACTTTTTCCTAAGTTTAACTTAAGTAAATATAGTCAAGTAGAGTGATT
The DNA here is from genome assembly GCF_004126475.2 of Phyllostomus discolor. Taxonomy (NCBI): domain Eukaryota; kingdom Metazoa; phylum Chordata; class Mammalia; order Chiroptera; family Phyllostomidae; genus Phyllostomus; species Phyllostomus discolor. The sequence goes on along the minus strand of NC_040913.2, from coordinate 37,236,958 downwards.
ACATTTGAAATTGCATCTCTTATTTATTCCTCCTTAAAATGAATATTGGAGTTATTTGTTGTGCAAGACGATACTTAAAAGGTTTGCAAAGAATTTATATTCCCTGAAATTTATGGGAGATGGCTGTATGTAAATTAAATACTTATCAAGAGTACAGTTCTGATAGATTCACAGGGCTATACAGAAAAACTGCACACTTATAAAAGGCCAAGAAGGAGAAAGGGAAATTTTGTTTTAAGTATTTCCACTAAATATATATAATCTCAATTTTGTAAATAAAATGCAAATGATATAAAAAATATAAGAGATGATAGACCAAATGTATATGGTATTGACAAGCTCTTTGCAATTTTGAATTAATACATGGGGGGCAAATGTAGGTTTATAATTGTTCATGAGGAAAATAGTGCATTAATAAATAATAATACAAGAATAAACTGTTTTGTATAGTCACAACTGTAAACACACATTTTCCCACCTATGTTTAATTTCTTTACTTCTATAATTTTTTTTATTGTGTAAGATAGTTGTCTTCATTTTCTTCCTACCATGCCCCTCTGCCTCACCCATCCCCACATCTCACACTCAAACCTACCCACTTTGACTTTGTCCATGTGTCCCTATACATCTTTCTTGATGACATTTCCCCTATTTTCCCCCATTATCCCTTTCTCCACTCCCCTGTGGTTACTGTCAGTTTGTTCTTTATTTTAATGTCTCTGGTTATATTTTGCTCACTTGTTTGTTTTGTTCCTTAGATTCCACTTATAAATGAGATCATGTGGCATTTGTATTTTATTGCCTGAGTTATTTCACTTAGCATAACATGCTCCAGTACCATGCATGCTGTCATGAAGGGGAGGAGCTCCTTCTTTCTTTCTGATTCATAGTATTCATTCCTGTAAATGTATTTTGATCCATTTATTTACTAACCGGCACACAGGTGGCTTCCAACACTTGGCTATTGTAAATTGCACTGCTGTGAACATTGGGGCACATAGGTTTTTTTGGATTGGTGTTTCAGGACTCTTAGGGTATAAACCCAGCAGTCAAATTGCTGGGTCAAGAGGCAGTTCCACTTATCATTTTCTGAGGAAATTCCATACTGTTTTCCACAGTGGCTGCACCACTCTACATTCCCACCAATAGTGCATTAGGGTTCCCTGTTCTCTACAACCTCTATAACACTTGTTTTTTTGTCGATTTGCTTATGACAGTCATTCTGACTGGTGTGCAGTGATATGTCATTGTGGTTTTAATTTCCATCTCTCTGATGACTAGCAATGCTGAGCCTCCTGTCATATGTCTCCAGCACCTCTGTAGGTCCTCTTTGGAGAACTGTCTTTTCAGGTCCTTTGCCCATTTTTTAATTGGGTTGTCTGTCTTCCTGGAGTGGAGTCATTTGAGTTCTTTATATTTTTAAGGAGATCAAACTTTTGTCCGAGGTTTCATTTGCAAATATATTTTCCCATAAGGTTGACTCCCTTTTCATTTTGCTGCTGGGTTTTTTTGTTATGTTTTGTTTTGTTTTTTGGGGGGTTTTTTTTGTCTTTTGTTTTTTGTTTTTAGCCATGCAGAAGCTTTTCATTTTGATGAAGTACCATTTGTTTATTCTTTCCTTTATGTCCCTTGCTCTAGGGAACATATTAGTGAAAACATTGCTGTGTGGAATATCTGAGATTTTCCTGTCTAAATTCTCCTCTAGGACTTTTATGGTGTTGTAACTTATATTTAAGTCTTTTATCCACCTTGAGCTAATTTTTGTATATGGTGTAAGCTGGTGATTGAGTTCCAGTTTTTACATGTACTTGTCCAGATCTCCACCACCATTTGTTGATGAGGCTATTTTTACTCCATTTTATGCTTCTGCCTCTTTGTCAAATATTACTTGACCATAGGCACTTGGGTTGATTTCTAGGCTCTGTATTCTGTTCTATTGATCTATGTATCTTTCTTATGCCAGTACCAGACTATTTTGATTACAGTGGACTTGTAATATAGTTTGATATCAGGTATGGTGATCTCTCCTACTTTGTTCTCTCTCAAAATTGTTCTGATTTTTCATGGTTGTTTATGGTTCCATATAAATTTTTGAAATGTTTGTTCTGTATCTGCGATTCATTGGTATTTTAATAGGTATTGCATTAAATCTATAAATTGCTTTGGGTAGTATGGACATTTTGATAATGTTAATTCTTCCAATCCATGGATATGATACATGTTTCCATTCATTGTGTATTCTTTAATTTCTTTCTTCACGTTGTGTCGTTTTCTGAGTACAGGTCTTTTACCTGCTTGGTAAGGTTTATTCCTAGGTATTTTACTTTTCTTGTTGCTATAACAAATGTTTTTTCTTTTCCTAATTCCTGATTACAAATTTCATTGTTGGTATATTAAACTTTGTTTTCTGAATATTGACTCTTTATCCCTGTTTTGCCAAATTCACTTATTAGGCTGTTTTCTGGTAGATTCTATAGTGTTTTCTATGTACATTATCATGTCATCTGCAGTGACAGTTTTACTTCCTCCTTTCCAATTTGGATGCCTTTAATTTCCTTTCCTCATTTGATTGCTGTGGACAGGATTGCCAGTACTATGTTGAATAGAAGTGGGGAAAGTGGATATCCTTGTCTTGTTCCTGATCTTAGTGGGAAAGATTTTAGTTTATGCCCATTGAGTATGATGTTGGCTATAGGTTTCTCATATATGCTCTTTATTATGTTGAGGTATGCACCCTCTACTCCCACTTTACTGAATGTTTTTATCATAAATGGGTGCTGTACCTTATTAAATGCTTTTTCCACATCTATTAATATCATTATGTGATTTTTGTCTTTCCTTTTGTTTATGTTATGTGTTGTATTTATTGATTTGTGCATATTGTACCATCCATGCATCCCTGGGATGAATCCCACTTGATCAGGGTGTATGATCTTTTTAATGTATTACTGGATGTGGTTTGCCAAATTTTGTTGAGGATTTTAGTGTCTATGTTCATCAGCGATATTGGCCTGTAGTTTTATTTCTTTGTTGTGTCTTTATTTGTTTTGTAGATTAGGGTGATGTGAGATTCATAAAAAGAGTCTGGGAGTCTTCCCTCTTCTTGGATTTTCTGGAATAGTCTGAGAAGGGTGGGGTAGATAGCTCTTCCTTAAATCTTTTGTAAAATTGTCCTGTGAAACCATCAACTCCAGGGCTTTTGTATGCAAGGAGTTCTTTGATTACTACTTCGATTTCACAAGTTGTTATTGGTCTGTTCAGGCTTTCTGCTTCTTCTTAATTCAGTTTTGAGAGATTACATTCTTCTAGAAATTTGTCCATTTCATCCTGGTTTTCAAATTTTTGGCATATAGTTGTTCATAGTAATTTCTTACAATCCTTTGTATCTATGTGGTATCAGTTCTAATCTCTCCTCTTTCATTTCTGATATTATTTATTTCAGTCTTCTGTTTCTCTTTTCTTTATAAGTCTGCTTAAAGACTTGTCAATTTTATTTATCTTTCCAAAGAACCAGCTACTGTATTTATTAATCCTTTAGATTGTCCTCTTAGTCTCTATGTCATTTAATTCTGCTCTGATCTTGATTATTTCCTTCCTTCCACTTGCTCTGGGCTTTGCTTGTTGTTGTTCCTGCAGTTCTTGTAGATGTAGAGTTAGGCTGATTATTTGAAATGTTTACATCTTTAGTAAGTAGGCCTGTGTCACTATGTATTACCCTCTCATGACTCTCTTTGCTGTGTCCCATAATTTTTGGACTATTGTAATTCCCTTTCATTTGTTTCCAGAAATTTTTGTTTTTATCCTTGATCTCTTTGTTAATCCATCCATTGTTTAATAGCATGCTATTCAATCTCCATGAATTTGAGTATTTTTTTTTCCTTTGGGGTTTGTTTCTAGTTTCAGGCTCTTGTTTTCTGATAAAATGCTTGTTATAATTTCAATTTTCTTGAATTTGTTGAGGCTTGTTTTGTGTCCTATCATGTGATCTGTCTTTGAAAATATTCCATGTGCATTTGAAAAGAATGTGTATTTTGCTTCTTTGGGATGAAAAGTTCTATATATGTATCAGTTAAATACTTTTGATCTAGGGCATTGTTCAATGCTACAGTATCCTTGTTGGTATTTTGTTTGGAAGATCTGTCCATTTTTGATAGTGGGTTGCTAAAATTCCCTAGTATAAGTGTGTTGCTGTCTATATCTTTCCTGAAATCCTCCAAAATTTTTCTTATATATTTGGGTACTCCTATGTTGGGTGCATATATGTTTACAATTTTTATGTTTTCTTGGTGGATTCTTCCTTTGAGTATTATGAAGTGTCCTTTGGTGTCTCTTTTTATGGCTTTTGTTTTGAAGTCTATTTTTTCTGATATAAGTATTCCTACCCCAGCTTCTTTTTCCAGTCCCTTTTCTTGGGATATTTTTTTTTCCCAATCCTTCACTTTCAGTCTGTGTAAGTTTTTTGTTTTGAGATGGGTCTCTTGTAGACCTCATATGTGTGGGTCATGTTTTCTTATACACTCAGCTACCCTATATTCTTTAATATAGGGTAGTATTCAATGGGAGTATTCAATCCATTAATATTTAATGTGATTCTTGACATGTACTTATTAATTTTCTTCCCTTTGTACCTGTGTTCCTCTCTCTCTCTCTCACTCTTTTTCTTTCTCTTCTTAGTAGTTCCTTTAGCATACCTTTCAGTGATGGATTGGTGGAGGTATATTCTTTCAGCCTTCTTTTGTCTGGGAAAATCTTTATTTCACCTTCCCTTTTAATTGAGAGAGTTGTAGAGTAGAGTAGTCTTGGTTGCAGTCCTTTGCTTTTCATTACTTGGAATATTTCTTGCCTTTCCCTTCTGGATTGTAGTGTTTCTATTAGAAATCAGCTTCTAGCCCTATTGGATCTCCCTTGTATGTCGCTTCTTGTTTCTCCCTTGCTGCTTTTAAGATTTTCCCTTCATCTTTTAAAAGTTGGCATTTTCATGATGCTATATCTTGGAGTAGGCTTCTTTGGATTCCTCTTGATTAGGACCCTATGTGTTTACTGAACTTACATAGTTCTTCCCCTCTCCAAGTTCAGAAACTTGTGTGTCAATATTTTTTCAAACAGGGTTTCTATCCCTTGCTCCTTTTCTTCTCCTTCTGATTTCCTATGATTTGAATGGTGTTGTGTTTCATGATGTCTTGCAGTTCCCTTAAGTTATCTTCATAGTTTTTATTCTTTTTTTAAATATTTTATTTATTTATTTTTAGAGAGGGAAAAGAGGGAGATAGAGAGAGAGAGAGAAACATCAATGTGTGGTTGCTGGGGGTTATGGCCTGAAACCCAGGAATCTACCCTGGCTGGGAATCAAACCTGGGACACTTTGGTTCCCAGCCCGCGCTCAATCCACTGAGCTACACCAGCCAGGGCTAAAATGTATGGGAGTGGGTGGCTGAAGGATGGTGAGAGTTATTTTGACAAGGTCTATTTCTTTTTTTTTTAATATTTTTATTTATTTATTTATTTATTTATTTAGAGAGAGGAGGGAGATGATAGAGATAGAGATAGAGATAGAGATAGAGAGAGAGAGAGAGAGAGAGAGACAGAAACATCAATGTGCAGTTGCTGGGGGTTATGGCCTGCAACCCAGGAATGTACCCTGGCTGGGAATCGAACCTGGGACACTTTGGTTCCCAGCCCGTGCTCAATCCACTGAGCTATGCCAGCCAGGGCTATTCTTTTTTCATGTAGTTTCTCTACCTGGATATTTCTTTCCACCTTGTCTTTTAGTTTCTTAATTCAATCCTTGGCTTCATCCAACCTGGTTATAATTTCTTGTAGTGTATTTTCTATTTCAGAAATTATATTCTTCATTTCTTCCTGGTTCTTGTTTATAGTATCTATTTCCTTTTTCATCTTATTGTAGTTCTTAACTCAATTCTTTGTAGTTGTCTGTGAGTTCCATGAACATCTTTATAACCATCCTTTTGAATTCTATATTTGGTAGTTTGCTTGCTTCCGTTTTATTTAGCTCTTGTATTGGGGAGTCTTCCATTCCTTTTGATTGCACATTCTTTCCTTTTCTCCCCATTTTAGGTGACTCTTTTTGTTTTGTTTCTGTGTTTCCCAGTGCTCCATTTTACTAGCTGTCTTCATATGGTGAACTTGTATGGTAGGAGTTCTGTGGGATTCAGTGGTGCAGTCTCTTTGATCTCCTTGCCTAGATGCTCTAGTGTTGCCCTTCATCTGTTTTTGTGGGGTCTCTTGTTGTACTTGGGTTTTACCTGTTGGTAACTCCTTTGTTAGTGGGTTCTCTCCCCCAGTGGGTATTCACAACCCTCACCTTATCTTGTATGTGATCAGGGGCAGGGTGAAGGGGAATTGTTTTTTTTTTTTTTTTTAAGGATTCCATCTATTTACTTTTAGAGAGGGAAGGCGGGGGGAAGAGAGAGAGAGAGAAACATCTATGTGCAGTTGCTGGGGGTCATGGCCTGCAACCCAGGCATTTACCCTGACTGGGAATTGAACCTGCAACACTTTGGTTCACAGCCCACGCTCAATCCACCGAGCTACGCCAGCCAGGGCTGGGAATTGGTTTGAGACAGCCAGAGAGTATTCTGTGGGATTTAAAGTACCAACAAGTAGAGAGCAGATAAGAGATTTCTGGAGAAGTACAGCAATAACTGTGATATTTCACCCAACTAGCCACTTCTTAAAAAAGGTGAAAAAGAGATAAAATTCTTATTAAAAGGGAAAAAGAATGTGAGCTGACTCCAGAAAGCAGAGCACTTATGTAAGTTTAGATGGTAAGATACAATGTAAGGGATAGAGACTTGGTATATTGTGCAAGAGAATAAAATTAACCACAACAGTAACAAAGACCAAAAAGATAGCAAAATGGACCAAGACCAGGGAAGGGTGCTGTATGGGATTTAGAATGACAATAATAGGAAAAGAAATATATGATCTGAATAAAAGTAAAAGACCAAGAGTAGTGTGTTTTTGGAATATGAATGAAATGAAAGAAGAAAAATTAAAATGCAGTATGACAGGGAGAACAAAGAAATCCAGTCAAACAGTGAAATCAAACAAAGAAAACTAAATAGAAAGAAGAAAAATAAAAAAAATAAAAAAAATAAAATGCGAGTTCTGAAGGACAGTAAATTGACATTTGTCTCAGTTATTGGTTTTAGCCTTCTGATCTCTCTCTGAATCTGTCTTTGGTCATTTTGTAGTTCCAGGTTTATTGTTTTAAACTTGGAGGGATAAAAGCCCCCTCTGACTTTAAACCTGCCAAAGGGGGTGTACTGGTCTTCCTGGATGCTGCAGGCAGAGAGAGCCTGGGCTCTGTTGTTTGTTTTTTGTTTTTTGTTTTCCCCTTTCCTGTGGTCCTGTGATGATAAGGGCTAGGTCCGGGCTATAATATTTGGAGGTGCCAGCCTCCAGCCCAAGCCCTCAGAATGCTGCATGGCCCACATTTTCCATATATATCAGGCCAGTGCCTTTAATCTACTTTGTTGTGCCACCCTTTTGATTAGTCCATGAGGTGTACCAATGAGGGAAACTCGCACCCCTCCTTCTCCCGCTTTATGAGACTGGGTGACACACACACACAGTGCCTTCCAAGTAGTTTAGGTCCTGTATTAAATTAAGTCTCCCTGGGGAGTGCTACCTCTCTGAGCCCCTGCTATTCCCTTTGATCTGCTGTGGGGCACCCTGATTTGGAGCAAATTGTGCCCCTGCTCCTCCTCAAGAACCTTTTTTTGAGTGAATTTCCCTTGGTTGAGGGTGGCCATTCCTAACAGCTTTTCACACAGCCCAACTCTTTGACCAGTCCAATGACTATCTGGGTCATGGCCAGTTGTGGCCCACCTCTTCTCCCATCTCCAGATGTGACCCACCTCTCCAATTTCCTTGGTACTGTCCCAGCCAGTGACCACAGTCGCAGGTAGGGAATGTCATCTGTGGTGTCTCTCCCACTGAGTCTTTATCTTCCCAAGGACTTCAAGCATCCAGGTCTCTTCTGGTGCAGGACTGACTTCCCTTCTTTGGGAGGGGAGGGAGCTGTGAAGTTACAATGGCTGGCTGGCTCTCCTCCAAAGCTCCTGCAACAACCACAGTCTCCAATGCAAAACCCAGGGATCTTCCCGTCTGCTTACAAAATCTCTTTACCATTTGTATTTAAATGTCCTCTGCAATCTTTGGCTTCCAAACTTCATGTAAGTTAGGAATTTGTTGACAGTTCACCCTGGTCTTCAGAACATCAAGTAGGTGTCCCTGCTGTGTGCACAAACAAGCAGGTTCAGCTCCCACCTACCTTCCTGCCATCTTTAAAGTTCACCCACCACTGTATGTTTTCTATAGCTCAGACTCATCATGGCTCTATAGTTTTTTCCTTTGCTGATAGATGGCATCACATTACTTAAATTCATACATGTGCAGAGATATCCCCTAACATTTCTTTAAGGCACTTTTAGCAGCTACAGTCATTTAGAAATGAAAATCAGATAAGATGTAAATTAATGAAGAATGATGGGAATGGGCATGTCATAGTTTGTTTTCAAATAAATATAGTTATTTAATATAATTTTCAATCCATGTAGCAAGATTTATTGTGTATTTCTTCTTTTTAAGTGTATTTATTTTTTGTATGTATTTTGGGGGGGGAATAATTTCTACAAAAATTAATATATCTACTATAAATTAACTAAACATTTGTACTAAGACATAATACCAAAACTTAAAATGAGATAGTCTAAAAGATTAAGACAATTTAAGGATGATATGCCATAATTAAGGAAAATCATACTGTTTGACGAAGGTATCAAGTTCAGGATGGGTATGAAAGAAGTGGTAATATCAAAAGGAAATAGTGCCAATCAGGTCATTTGGACCAGGATTAGCTCCTGAGGGCATTGCGGATGTTGTGGTAAGACTACACCCCCAGGTAATCTATCCTTTTTGTTTAATTTGTTTTGGTAACACTAAGTTAGTTTCAAATTTCAGCTATGGTTTTAAATTTTTCATAAATCTTTCCTTGACTATCTCATAAGTTAGGTACTCCATACTCCTTCATAATCTCCTAGGACTTTGACCTTGCCACTATCATATTTTATTATGCCTTATAATCATGTATTGCAATTTTTATAAACAAATAAATGTTATCACCCTTGTGAACTACTAGAATACTAAGGTCATGTTTTATTCATTAAGAATCAACATATTAGCATATATTACATTATATGATATTAATTCAATATATATGTTTATTGACTTGAATAAAAGTTTCAATTTCAGCTGTTTTAATTTTTACTTCATGGTTTACTTATTTAAATATATTTGTATAAGAAAGACAATCAACATTGGACCTTTTTCATCTTTCTGTAGGCATTTTTTCACTGTACTTGCATTCTTGGTCATATTCTTTTTCATCATGTTGTATACAGTATCCTCTTTAGAGTACTACCATTCACTAATCTTTTTTATATTATTATTTCATTCTAGTAGTTTTTATAGATTTCCCCAATATCTGTTTTTCCTGTTTCTTTGTCTTAAGTGCCTCTTTTTCATTTCAATATACTTTATTTTAAAAACAGGTCACAACACTAAGCTTCTAACCATTCTGCCAATATATGAGCTACAAATATTTACTCAACCTAAAATGATTCTTATATAGCTAATAAAAGAGAAAGACAGTTGCCTTCTACAGTCAAAACAGCACATAGTTCTAGTTATTTTCCTAGCACTTTGATGATTAATCTTACAATAAAATATCACAAAAACTTTATCTTATTCCTCTGTAAAAAGTCAGACTTATGTCATCATTTTTCAACATAGTGATTACAGGTTAGAATACAAAAACAATTTTTTTTCTATCAGTCTCACCATCTCACTACCCCCTTCCATCATTAGTCCTTTGGGTAATTCCAGAACCCAATTCCATAGAAAGGTTTGGGGCTCCATCCTGCAGTCTCAAAAATCTGAACTCATTACCATATAGAGTGAGACAACTCTCTCAGGGAGTGGACTCACAATGAGCAAGCATGCAAAGTCTGACTTTTTAATACCACATTTAAAATATAAATATTTACAATAAACAATAATCATGTGGAAAACAAAACCTGTACTCTTGGAAACAGAATGTCTATACCTTTATAACATATGTGAAAAGTTGAACAGGAAATATGTAACAGTGTATAATAATCTACATTAGTATATTCCCTCTTGTCTCTTACTGAAGGCATGACTGTCATGCCAGTGTGAGCCTGCCAACATTAACCCAAAACAATCATATTTGGGTTTATTTTGTATTTTGTTTTTTTATTGTTTGGTTGTTTGATTGATTGATTGATTGATTGATTGTATTTTTCCACTGTCATTTAATCCCCTTATACCATCGCATGCCCAGCAATGACCACACAGTTGTTCACACCCAGGAATCCTTTTTCCTTTTTGTTCAATCCCTCTACCTTCTAACTCCCCCCACCCCCTTGGCTGTCATCCTATTCTCTATCTACAAGTCTGTCTCTATTTTCCCTTTTAGTTCAATTCATTCATTATATTCCACACAAGAGTGAAATCGTATGGTATTTGTCTTTCTCTGACTGGCTTATTTCACTTAGCATAATGTTCTCCAGGTGCATCCATCTATTGCAAAGGGTAAACATTTATTTTTTTTATAGCCGAGTAATATTCTATTGTGTAAACATCCCACAGTTGTTTTATCCACTCGTCTATTGATGGGGCACCTGGGCTCTTCCATATCTTGGCAATTGTAAATAATGCTGCAGTGAACATAGGGGTGCTTTGTTCTTTCAAATTGGCCAGTACTTCTTGTTTGTTGATTTATTTATGTATGTATTTAATTGTTGTTTAATTACAGTTGAATAAGATTTGATTCTTAACTAATCTTCCCCATTTTGGATTTTCAGTTTGTTAATATGTTAGCTTGTAATTTTGTTCAGTGTACTTGTACCTTCACTTACACTACATCTCTTTGATAGAATTTAGAATAATTTTATAGACCAATTTTCACAGTAGATTTTGAATGTTATACCCTCATATAGTTTAATGTTATTACCTCATATAGTTTTTAAGTTTTAATTTAAAATGAATACTCTTTCAAATAAAGTACAAAATGGCAGTGACCACAGGGGAGGGAGGGAGGATAATGGGGGAAAGAAGAGAAAGGGTCAAGTCAAGGATCATGTATGAAGGACCCATGGACAAGGACAATGTGGGGAGGATTGGATGTGGAGGGCTGGGCGGGTAGGGCAGGTGAGAATAATGAGGGTAAAATGGGGACAACAGTGATTGAACAATAATAAATAGATGAATAAATAAAAATGCCATATTATTTCAAATCACTAAGAATTGTGAAGCAAGGAAAGAAAAATAAAACAAATATTTACTTATTACCTATTTCTTCCATATGCTTTAAAAATATCTGAAATCTTCACAATAACTATTTGACATATATTACCACATCTGTTTTTCAAATGAAATTAGGCTATAAAACATTACATAAATTACCTAAATTGCATGTAGGGTTAGGATGTAAACCGAGATCTAACTCCAAAGTGTACTGTATTTTTTAAAAATTTTTTTGCCTTTCATATTTTTTTAATTTAATCTTTATTATATATATATATATATATATATATATATACATATATATATATATGTATATACTTTTTTGATGACCAAGGTGTACTTTCCACTGTATACTGCAGAGAATCCTAAGCTGTGTGATCAAGTTACTGTAAAGACTAAGGGGGAAAAAAACCTCATTAAATCCACAAAAATTAATCTTATATACATTTAATAATTTGCATTATTATTGGTATATTGTTCAGTAATTAAGATGTTAGCATTACACAGTTTAGTAAACAGTTGTAGTTAATAACAAAATATCAAATTATTTTTGAATCAGAACAAAAATAAAAAACTTAGAACACAAAGCTGTTCTAATGTTTTGCTTAACTAATTTCAGCCCCCTTAATCCACTATTGAAAACTTTCTTCCAGGTCCTGACTAGGTAACTCAGTTGGCTGGAGGGTCATCCCAGTGCACCAGAGTTGTAGGTTTGATTCCCAGTCAGGGCACATACAAGGATTGACCAATGAATACATAAATAAGTGGAAAAACATACTGATGCTTCTTTCTCTCACTCTAAAAATCAATAAAAAAACTGTAAAATGCCCTTCTATAATATAAACATTGAGTAATATACATTTTCACATCAAACTTTCTGTTAAATAAATTTTTGTATTCATCATTAAAAAAGCACATAGTCTTTCCCTCTTCAAATCCTAAAAGAATAGTGGGAACAACATTAGCTTTTAGATAAGAAAATTGGGGCTCAAAAGTACTAACACTTTAAACACAAAGAACCAATTTAAAAAATAATGCAAAATCTCAAAATCTAATGTTCTACAAATACTGTGATATGAGAACTTATTTGATGTTAACAATAAACAAAATATTTCCTAACCATGAAGAGAGTCACAGTTAGAAAGCTCTGGTTTGCAATGGCCTGGTGGATCAGTTGTTTGGAGCATTGTTCCATGCCCCAGAGGTGGGGGCTCGATTCCCAATCATAGCACATACCTAGGTTGTGGTTTCAATCCCCATTCAGAGTGAGAATGGAGGCAACCAATCAATGCTTTTCTCTCACATCAATGTTTGTCTCTCTCTTTTTTTCTCTCCATTCATCTCTGTCTAAAATCAATAAACATATTTTTTAAAGAAAGAAAATTTGCTTTAATGTTGATAAAAGTGTGCCTTCCAAGGAAGGGTTATAAGGTACTTTCTGAAGAAGCTATTACATAAACATTATTGCCCTAGAAAAATATTACAGCCAACTAGTATCTCACCACTGAATGTTTTCTCTCATTGCTACAAATTCAAGACTATAATGAAAATTTAGCTTTCACACTTATAAATTTAAATTTTTGCATTTCTTAATTATTACTAATAATCTTTGGGCTCATTTTAATACAACTACTACCTCTCATATGCAATTTATTCGTATACATTGGCTAGCTTACATTTTTTATTTCCTTTCCTTCCAGTGATTTTTTCATCCATCATTGTAATCTTGCATTAAATCTAGACCTGAAAAATGAATGTATTATATACTTAGTATGCTCTTACTAAATGCTAAATTAGCATGAGGCAGCTAACTAGTTTCCATTAAATGACTATAGCCATATACTCCTTGCCTAATTTCTATTTTTTTCATACATAGACTGCTTATTTATGTGTGAGCCATTGATTTTAAGAAAGTTATTTCTTGTCCATCTAGTATAAATAAGGCACACTGGTGGGTGACAAATAATCGTATAATAGATAGGAGATGGTCCTGTACATCTTGTCCCTACAGAGAACATTGGGCACACCTAACCTGACAGTTTTACTCCCTTCCTATGTCTATGCCATCCTGATCACAGCAAGGAGCAGGAAGTACATGAGGACAGACCAGCAGTGGCCCAAAAGAAAATAGAGTAAACTCTGTCTTGTAACCACCATACGCCTCATCTCCTGGTGTCACTTATCTCTGGTTTCCCAGGATACTGGTCCGTCTATGTACAAGGGTGGACCCCCCCAAAAAAAACATGCTGCATTTATAAAAATGTGTATTTATTCTTGAATATTTAAACTTCAGTTGCCTTCAAAGTATTCTCCATTTGATGCAATACACCCATCAAGACTTTTCCCACTGCTCAAAACAGTTTTTGAACTTGTAAGTTTTGATGCCTTTTAGTGCTTCTGCTGTTTTTTGTTTCACCTCTTCCAGAGCAGCAAAACATTTCCCTTTGAGGACTTTTCTTATCCAGGAAAACAAAAAGAAGTCATTTGGGGTGAGATTTGGTAAATAGGGAGGGTGGGGCACTGGGGTCATGCTATTTTTTCTTTGTCAAAAACTGAACTTGCAGCAGTGTGGGCAGTTGCATTCATAAATCATTCATCACAAAATGGGCAAACACAGTGAAAGAGTCTTCAAAACCTATGCACTAAAACCAAACACAGGCTCTCACAACACTAGCTAGTACACTGATACAGATGGGTTCCTAGACCACTCACCTAGTGGGGGAAGCCTGTAGCACAAGGGACCTACCCTTCAGAAGATAATTTTGTTTGTGTGTGTGTGTGTGTCCCCTCATATATTCTTGACATCTCATATTTTGTAATATATGAACCTAACCTGTCCTTCACTTCCTCAAGTGTGATTTAGGTTCCAAAATTACCTTTTCTTTCATCCCTACAACCATCAGTTTCCCTTTCCAATTGCCTGAGTTCGAAGTAGTGTGTTTGCTTAGACGTAGTACAGGCACTGGTATGAGAAAAGAAATGGTGAACTTTGTATTAGGAAATAACATGTTAAGCATTCCAAAGTGTTTTGTTGTGCAAAATTACTATTACTATTACCATTACCATTTTATTTATAAAATGAGTGTTAAAAATTTATATAATTGCAATTTACAGATTAGCTGCATATTCAATTTCCTCATTTTAAAAAAATATCACATGAAGAAGTCTAGAAAGTACCATAATCACTATACTGAAGAAATTAAGACCAAGAAAGGTTAAATGACTTTTTCAGCACCACAGTGTAATTAATGAGTCTACATAGTTCTTTCTTAGACTCGCTCACATGCTTCTTTATCACACTGTGCTGACAACACAATCAGCCTTGCCACTTCAGTTTTCTGTCTCCACATGCTGTCCTTCTGATTGACTACATAAAGAGGTTTCATTTCCCTCTTGAAATGAGGACAGTTTCTGTTCTGGTTGTCTTTTTGTTTATTTAAAACTCTCCATAGTTGAGATTTCTTCTGGTTGTATATTTTACCATACATCTTCTAAAGGGTTTTCTATAATTTGGTTCTACCTAACTCTCAAATTTCAATAAAATCCGCAGAGACCAGATAGAGTTGAGAGCAGACAACCATGGTATCTTTCCTCAAGCCAGTGATTGTTTTTTGTAAGAATGGTCAATGTAATGTAATTCACCAGTGAAATGTTAGGGAAAATAGGCTTCAAAGCATCCTGAAACATTGTCTTCAACTCACTCTTGATAAAGGGCAAAAAGACATGCTATTCTCCATTCCTGTCTCTGCATATTACCAGCTACTTGTTACACTTGGATCTACAACAATCCATGTCACCCACCAAGAATGGCAGAAGAGCAAGTTGGAAGGACCTAATGCTACAATTAATCTGATGAGTGAACTAAATCTGAAAGCACCTTATCTCTAGACCTTGTTAGGTGAAATAATAAATACCCTTATTGATCTAGTCAGTTTTCATGGCGTTTCCAATAGCTTCAACTATAAGCACACAAATTGATACTGAGAGGATGAGCCTTACTATGATACTGATTTCTTGTATCTAGTGCCTTTTAAAAATTGGACCACACCATGCCTAGGGAAACGCACATACTCATATTAATGTATAAAACCATTATTTTATTACTCCACAAGGAAAACTCTTGAACAGTTCAGAGAAAAGTAGCACATTTCATGCTAAAACATTTTTTTTTTCTTAATTGATCATCCACACTGTGGTCAAAATGGTAACACATAAACTAAATCTCCTCAACTTAAAATTCTTATAAGACTCTCCAAGCCTGTTACTTATAGAAGTGTTTCTCACCCATGGCTGAACATTTTAATAACTTGGGAAGATTTTTGGAAATAATGATCTCTGAGTTCCCTCAGAGATTCTAGCATATGAGACCTAGATGTGCCTGGCTATCATGATTCAAATGTGCAACCAAGGTTGAAAATTCCTTCCCTAAAGATTAATTCAATTAGTTTAGGGTAGGAACTGGAAATTATATGTTTTTATTTAAGAAGGAAAAAGGACTTATGGACATGGACACAGTATGGTAATTGTGGGAGAAGGAGGTTATAAGGGAGACAATGGTAATAAAAAATATGATTAAAAAAATGAAGTCTCCAGGTGATTGTAAATTAGCCAGGATTGAGAAACATGGACTTATGAGAAAAAGTACACATTCCTTACATGGATACAACATATTTTATTATATGTTTTCAAGTATTTTCAAACTGTTTTCATAAACAAGGACTGCTTCTTTGTTCTATGTTCATTGCTCTACATCATTTAGAGTTTTATTCCACCTCATGTAACAGAAGAACTAAAAACCAGTGGCTTAAACAGAATAGAAATGTATCTTTTTTTCTTATTTAGAAAAAATGTCTTAAGATATGCATTAATTGCTCTAAGTTGATATCAGAGCCCCACACAAACCTGTACTTTACATGTCAGTGGCCAGAACTTAATCAAATGGGCAAATCCAGCTACAAGGGAGACTGACCATATTGTCTTTACAAAGTCGGTGTTACCATAAATGGGAAGTGGAGAATAGATACTGGTCAGCAACCGGCCCTGTGTCCCAAACGACATAAATTCCCTCAAACATCATGCTTCTTTTGTCCATGTGTGCCTTTATTTGACTCTCAAGCAATTACTTACTTTTCAAGTCTCAGCTTAATTATCAGATTTGTTACAAACTCCCTATTCTCCTATTTATGTAAAATTGATTACTCCACTGATTTCCTTATACAAACTAATATCTTACTCCCTAAGAAATTGTGTTGTGGTTACAAGTTTACTTCATTTTGCCTTATTAAAGAACTATTAGCTCCTTGAGGGCAAAGAGAGTTTTAAGATATGGATACTTCTAGCATTTAAAGATACGGTAACTACATCACAGGGTCAAACTCTGCCTCTACAGCTTATTTCCTGTGTGTAAAATTAAAGGAAGTCATATATATCTCAGTATCTCAGTTTTTCCACTTGTAATTTTATATCTCAGTAAAATAAATAATGTCTACTTATTAAAGTTGTTAAAGAGAGTGAAGTGAATTAATAGCCATAAAACATTTAGAATAGGCTTTGGCACATTGTAAGTGCTATAGAAGTGGCAGTAAAACATTTTAGTGAATTTCCTTGTGTGAAGTAATGCCACATTTGTTAAATAAACTGGTGCATCCACTATGGAAAACAGTATGGAATTCCTCAGAAAACTAAAAATAGAATTGCCTTTGACCCAGCAATTCCACTGCTAGGATTATATCCTAAGAATCCTGAAACACCAATCCAAAAGAACCTATGCACCCCAATGTTCATAGCAGCACTATTTACAATAGCCAAATGCTGGATGCAACCTAAGTGCCCATCAGTAAACAAACAGATAAAAAAAAACTATGGTATATTTACACACTGGAATACTACACAGCAGAAAGAAAGAAGGAGCTCCTACTCTTTGTGACAGCATGAATGGAACTGGAGAGCATTATGCTAAGTGAAATAAGCCAGGTGGTACAAGACAAATACCATATTCGCCTTTAAGTAGAACCTAATCACCAAAACAAATAAGCAAACAGAATATAACCAGAGATATTGAAATTAAGAACAAACAGACAGTAACCAGAGGAGAGATGGGAGAGGGTAATGGGGGGAAAGTTGTTCAGAAACAACTATACAGGACACATTGACAAAAATAAGTTGGAGTTGAATCAGGGGAGGCAGGTGGGGATGGCAGGAGTTGGGGTGGGGAGAGGTGGGAGGAAAAGGCAGAAAACTATACTTGAATAACAATAAAATTCAAAAGTATTTAATAAAAAAAGAACTAGCAGTTAAATTTTTAATGAATTTCCTCACATGAAATAATGCTGTATTGGTTGAATAAATGAATCATCTTTGTATATTGACTTATATGTTTTAAATTATGAAGACATTCATGTGAGAAGGATACAGAAACATGAAAAATTATATCTATATTGCAGAAGCAGAGAATGTAGTTGGAATAAAAGGCTCCATATAATGTTAAAGTTTAAGTGAGGCCTCAAATTCATGGAATACATTATAAATGATACCATTCAGGAGAAGTAAAGTGGGCTGAGGGTAACTGAGAGTGAGGGGGAGAAGGTTCATGAAGGATGTGTATTCAAGCTGGATATTGAAGGATGCACAGAGAAGGTGCCAGAGAAAACTAGTAGAGGTGTTCTAGAAATGATGGTATGGTCTGTTTTGAGAAAAGTATGAGAAGAGTATGACTGTAATAGAACTTTCAGTCTGGGATAAAGTTCAACAAAAGTTGAACAAATATTAACAAATATTTAACAAATATTTATTGTATCTAAAAAATGCCCAACAGTAGTAGGTGTTTTACTGCTAGTTTTAAGAAAAATTCAAATAGATAGATGAAGACAAAAGGAGAAAAGAGTTCTAAAGGGAACTATAAGACTGCAGATTTAATGCAGATGAAAAATTCCATGATGGACCTGGTTTATAAAAAATTATGATGTGATGATGCACAGGAACATTTGATGAAAGGGTGGACTGGAATCAAGGAGGATATCTAAGACAGAATGCCTTTAATAAAATGCATTAGAACACATAGCACACCAGGTACATTTGTCCCAAAGCATTAGTTTCTCTATATAGACAAACTCCTGAAATACAACTGGGCTAAAATATCTTTTCAAAGCACATTGTGGAGTATAAGAAAAAAATATTTATTAACAAGTTTGCATTTCTATTTGTAAATGAAATACTATGACATAATTTACTTTGAGATTAGGAAGCTGACAAACATCTCTTTCCCCAGGTTTCTGATTCTCTGAAGATTTATCTACACTGACCAGATAATTTGAATTGAATGCATGGGGGGAGTTCCTATTTGAGCTTCCTCAGTAAGAAGCATTTTTTGTTGTTGTTACAACTCATACTTTGATACTTGGTTTTAACAACTGTCTTTATATGGAAGCATATCATTTTTTGAAGGCATTTCTTTGCAATTTCCCAAAAGTCTCCGTATTTGTTAAAAAAATACACACACGCGCACACACTACAGACATGAAATTATATGAATAATGCCAATAAGAAGGCAGAATAGGGAGGCTGAGACCCTCCTTACACCTAATGAGACACTTATTCAAAAATACATGCACCAATTCACTACCTGTGAAATCATAAACCAGTTAGGGTACTCCTATTCCCAAGACAAGTGCAAAACCAGTCAATTCATAGCTAGAAGGGAAAACTTTGGCATATTCTCACCATTGTGCATCTTCCCAGTAGAGTGCCATGTGATCAGGAGAAAACTCCTAGCTCTCCACTGCTTCCTGGTGAGGGAGAAAGAAGATTGGACCACACCTCCAACATAGTAACTTTTCAGGGCAATTGCTTGGAGGACAAGCTTCTGCCTGGCCTGTCTCAGAATGTAAATAAAACTCAACACACTATAAAAACCTGAGAGTCACTGAGAAGAACAAAATCAGGGTAGCACACTATTGCTCCAGAAACCAATGGCACAAGAGACAAAGGCCAAAACAGTTCAGAGAGCTCCCCTCAGGAGGAAAATAGAAGAGGAGTGTACATCCAACATTTTGATTTTTCAAGGCGCTGTCTTGAGGAATCAGTTTCTGGATAATTCAACTTGGATTGTAAAAGGGATCTGCATACTCTATATGACTGGGCGAGTCTGAAAACAAAAAAGTAGCGTGGCCAGTTGCTGCTTCAGAGGACCTGTGATATGACACACAGACACTACAAAGACAAGAGATTATGAACTCCTCTGAAGAAGAGACTGGCAAATCCCTCTAATTAGGAATCTCCAAATACAAAGAAGATGTATCCACAGAAAAGGTTTGAGAGGCCTCCTGAATCTTTAGTTTCACTGAATACTGAAAGCTTTTCCCTGTAAAGGCCCATAAAAACTAAGAAAAGTGGCTCAACCTCATATATGTGGATACCTACACAAAGTTAGAAGAAGCACAAAGAAACAGGGAAATGTTCCAATTAAAGGAAATAGTAATAAAGCAAAAACAGATCCTAAAGAAAAAAAGATACATCATCATGCAGAAAGACTTCAAAATAACTGCCAAAACATACTCAATGAGTTCAAGAAAGTGACACATGAACAAAATAAAAATTTCAATAGAGATAGAAAATATAAAAAAGAACCAAACATATCTGAAGATGAAAATTGAAATAAACTTAGAAATTCACTACAGAAGTTAAACAGAACTGAGTAATCAGAAAAAAAAAATCAGCAAACTAAAACCAAGTCACTGGAAATTATCTAGTTAGAGGAACAAAAATAAAAAGGAATGAAAAATATGAAGACTAAAGGACTTATGAGAAACCATCAGAGAAGCCAACATACAATTTCTGAGAGTCCCAGAGACAGTAACAGAGAGCAAAGAGCAGAAAGTTTACTTGAAGAAATAATGGCTGAAACTTTCCCAAATATTGGTAAGGAAATGAATGTTTAGATTCAAGAAACCCAAGAACCCATACTATGATAAGTCAAAAAAGATCTGAACTATGTAAATCACTTTAACTTGTAGTATAAAAGTAAAAGAAAAAATATTAAGAATAATTGAAAGAAATATTTGTTAATTGGTACACAATATAAAGAGATGTAAATTGTGACATCAGTAACATAAAATATGTGAGGAAGACTCAGACTATATAGATTTTATATGTGATTAAATTTAAGTTTTTAACAGCATAAAATATTTTGTTGTATCTCTATGTGAACACCATACTATTTTGATCACTGAAGCTTATCAACATTTGTATATTGAAATCAGGAAGTCTTGTTCCTCCAGCTTTGTTCTTTTTGCAACATTATTTTGGCTATTTGGAATCCTGTCCAATTCCATATGAATTTTAAGATTTTTTTCTATTACCATAAAAAAGGTCATTGGTTATTATTCACTAGGTATACATTTTCAATATTCTAAGATGATAAATTTCTAGAGATTAGCTGTACAACAGTGTTCTTATAGTTAACAATCCTTTAGTATATTCTTTGTTAAAAGGCTAGATCTCATATTTTCTACTACAATAAATAAGAGAGAGTATACTTAAATGAAAATAACTAAAGCCTCAAAGAAATATTGTAATCGCAAATTTCCACATCTCCAAGGTGAAATAGTTCAGTACCTCACAGATAATGTCAATTACCCAAATTATTAGTTTTGTTTTGTTTTTTGTACTATAATCCCAAACATATTGGTTGGCTTTTTATTGAATTTATTGGGGTCACACTTTAACAAAATCATACAGGTTTCAGGTACAAAATTCCACAACACATCATTCTTTTGGAATTTAGGTATGTCTCCTTATGATAGCTATCATACATTTAGATGTTATTCCCAGTTGTGGAATCTGGCTTGGGAAGGTCACTCATATGTCCTCATAACTTCCCAGAAGGCCTTTGCCAGACTTCCAAAGTCTTATTTGCCAGTGTAAGACCATATGTCACTTGCTCTGGTCCCAGCTTCACAGTTGGCTTAGAAAATGTCTGACAATTTCAGACTCTCTGCAGGTGGGTATGGTCCGTAAGTCAATACAATGAAACTAAATTATTCAAATAAAATAATTAATTTTAAAAAGAAAAGAATAAATAAAGGGAGAATTGGGAATAGTGATTGTATAGTACCAGAAACTACTTCTGCTACATATTTCTTACCCTGTGCCATCTTCCATAAGGCATGATCAATATATATGTTGTGCCAATTATACTACAGGTGAAGATTCTAAATTCATTTATCCTAAATAAGTAAAATAAAATGTGGTGTGTGTATTTCTTATTAAAACATCTGATATATAAAGTTGTTACTGCATAAAATAGCAAGGAAAGTGAAACTGAAATGAATGATTCTGTCAACCCTGATAACTTTAGTTTGAAGAAATCAACTTTCCTTTTAGATAATTTTTGATTGTAAACCTCAAGTGCTTCCTCAGTGTTTCAAACTCCTAGCCATGACTCATCATTTTGTCTTCTCACTATGCATTGTAGAAATAATTACAAAGGTGGTTTTAACAGGAAGGAAATAAATCATGGTTATGGGATCCAAATGTGCATACACCGTTGGAAAGAATTTACTATTTAGAAGAGAGCCTCCTCAAAATATTTTTTTTCATAAATAGTGCCTCATAATACCTGATCTACACTAAAAGAATGTATTATACAATCTTATTTCAAAAGAAATCAGGAAGGGTTATTAGACACCTATAAGGACCTCTGGAAATGCACTGGTCTGGTCATTAACATAGCTGATCTGTCCTGCAACCTATACTGGTTGTTTTCGAGATCATTACTGCCATCTGGCTTTGGGAGAGGGGAAAGGAAGTAGTATAACTTCTTGTAGGCCATTTGCTTCAAATGCAGTCTTCTTAATAGTCAACTGGACTCTCAGTAATCCCACCACCCTTCATGTGTATAAATCTCTATGGCACAAAGCAGACCTTGAGAAACAAGAACATAGCTTCGGACATAGCTCCCACACTCATCTACCCTCTACCACAATAATTCACGCCATTTTAGAAGTGAATACATGCTGAATAAACCTGCAGGCTTTTGACTCTCCCTGGCATGCCCTTGGTTGTTTGTACTGAGAAGTCTTCAAAGGATCTTGTTCTTCAAGAAAATTTAGTGAATTTGATCCCAAAGGCAAATCAAGTAAAGACAAAAATAAATAGATGGAACTATTTCAAACTGAAAAGCCTTTGCATAGCAAAAGAAACTGTAAAAAAAAAAAGGCAACCAACCAAATAAAAAAAGAGATTTTCAAACAACTCTGACAAGAGGTTTAAACCCCAAATATATAAAGAACTCACATAACTCAACAACAACAAAAAACAAACAATCCAATTAAAAGATGGGCAAAGGACCTAAACAGATACTTCTCTCAAGAAGACATACACATGGCCAACATATATATATGAAAAGATGCTGAACATCACCAGCTACCAAGGAAGTACAAATCAAAACTACGATGAGATACCACCTCATACCTGTTAGAATGGCTATTATTAAGTAGTAAGAAGTGTTGCAGAGGTATGGAGTAAAAGGAACCCTCACTTACTGCTGGTGGGAATATGAACTGGTACAACCATTGTGAAAATCAGTATGGAGTTTCCTCAAAAAACTAAGAATAGAGTTACTACATGCAACACTCTCTTCTGGGTATCTACCTGAAAATGTTGAAAACATATTCCTAAAGATATATGTATCCTTATATTCATTGCAGTATTATTCATGGTGGCCAAGACATGAAAACAACTAAAGTGCCCTTCGATAGATGATTGGATAAAGAAGATGTGGTCCAGCCCTGGCTGGTGTGGCTCAGTGGATTGAGCACTGGCCTGCAAACTAAAGGGTCACTGATTCGATTCCCAGTCAGGGCACATGCTTAGGTTGCAGGCCAGGTCCCCAGTAGGGAGCGGATGACAGGCAACCATACATTGATGTTTCTCACCCTCTCTTTCTCCCTCTCTTCCCCTCTGTGTAAAAATAAATAAATAAAATCCTTAAAGAAAAATATGTGGTCCACATATACAATGGAATACTAGTGATCCATAAGAAAGGATGAAATGCTGCCATTTATAACAACAGGGATGGACCTTGAGAATATCATGCTAAGTGAAATATGACAAAAGGTTAAGAACCACATGATTTCACTCAGATGTGAGTTATAAAACTGAAAGCAACATATAAACAAATAAGAAAAACAAACAAAAATTCATAGACACAGATAACCATTGTGGTTATCAGAAGGAAGGGGGGTGAGAGGGTAGCGAAAGGTAAAGGGGGAGAAGTACATAGTAACAGATGATTTGACTTTGGGTGGTAGGCACACAATGCAATATAGAGATGATGTACCCTAGCATTTTGCCCTTAAAACCTATGTAATCTTATAAACCAATCTCACCCCAATAATTTAATTAAAATTTTTTTTAAAAATCATTTTAAAAATAGAAAGAAATGCAGAATTCTAAATTTAAAAAAGTGACAAAGTGTTCTGTATTAATTAGTCTTTCTTTACTTTCCTCCCCTCTCCCAATCTTTGGCTCATTAGGATGAGATGGAGACACTGATGGCCACACTTAACACAGTCATCCTTAATGCTCCACAATACTTGGGTTACAGGCTTCATATTTCATTAAACAATGATTTTCAAACTTTTTCAAGCTGGTATTCCTAAACAGTAAACCAGAAGTGTGTATGCATGTGTGTGTATGACACTGAAACGATAGTTTTATAAGCAGTCTTACCAATCTTTCCTTCACTATCTGCATAACACTGTATGTTTTTACCCTGTTCTAATTCACTTTTTATTTTTATTTTTTGAAGATTTTATGTATTTATTTTTAGATAGAGGGGAAAAGAGGGAGAAAGTGAGAGAAGTATCAATGTGTGGTTGCCTCTCATGTGCCCCCTACTGGGGATCTGGCCCACAACCCAGGCATGTGCCCTGTTTGGGAATTGAATTGGTGACCCTTTGGTTTGCAGGCCAGCATTCAAGCCATACAAGCCAGGGTCTAGTTCACTTTTTAAAAAAAATAGTAGTTATAACCAGAAAATTTACTCAGATCTTATGATGGGTCTCTACCACGGTTTGAAAACCACCTCAACCTACTACCACAAATCTCCAACACTCACAGTTTACCTGCAATTAGAAGAAACTTTACTATATGTTATATGAGGATTAAAGACGTTTTTTAAAAAATCATTTTCAAAAACTTGTCAACAACTGACTTTCACAAATACGATCTTCCTAAAACAAAGAAAATAAAAGTATTGAGAACCAAGTTGAGATTTTAAAAATTTTGATCACAAGTCAGAGAATCTATAAACTTTTTCATGAAAGTCCAAAGACCAGCTTTGTAGGTTACATAATCACTGTTGAAAGTGTTCCAATGTGACTTTGTAGCATGAACACAGTCATAAACAATATGTGAACAAATGAATATGTTTGTGATCTAATAAAATTTTATTTAACCAAACATATGGTAATTTGCCAATCCTTGTGTTGAATAAAAGTATCTTATTTATTTATCTCATAACAATATATTTTGCAGTTATTTATTTATTTGTGGGTTTACCTGTTTTTCACATTCTTTTCCTGCTTAACTCCAAGCTCTATGATAGTATAGGCCTCTTTCATCCTTTATCTTTGCACTCCCAGTGCCAAGCACATAGTATAGACTCCAAGACATTTACAAAGCAATTGCCCACTCCCAAAATGCCTAGCAGAATAACCCGCTGAATAAACAAAGCATGGATTATTTGATTTATATATGAATGAATAACACCATATAAAAATAGACCTAGTGGTCCTTCCAATAAGTATAAAGTGTTGCGTGGGTCACCGGCCAGCAGTGACCACGGAACACTGTGGATGGCTCGTCGAAACACGTGAGAAAAAACATGCACAGAGGCAGACTAGTTTCTGTGGAGAAGTAGGGATGGAATGGCCACCCCCTCTAATGGGAAGCGCGCCAATTTACTGTCCAAACCTGCTTTTATTGGGCTCATTTTGCATAATAATTCAAGTACAGTACTCATTACGGGGAAGTAAGGAACTATAGAAAACAAGGAACTCTTGCCAGTCTATTTTGAGTCGGGGTCAAAGAGCTGTAAGACTTTGAGGAACAAACTAACTTCCTCCTTCTCATTCAGCCGAGAGCATTCTAAACAAAGCAGGCTTCACAGTAATTTACTTATTCTTTCTTAGGCCTGATCACCTGGGGAATCTGCCCTTTTCAGCACAGAGCTGCACCACCCTGTCATTGTTTCAGGCTTAGGTGGAGCACAGGAACTAAGGCAACCAAGAGATAAGGAGATTTTCTCCCAGACAGGAGAACTCAGGCTATGTCAAAGCCGAGGAGCGAGGGTCCATCACCCCCTTTTGCTGCAGCCCCCCAAGTCCTTCTTTTGGGGGGCTTCCCAAGTGATCATGTCCGTCTTAGATCGTTCCCCCCGTGGGAAATCTTACCTGTCTTTGGCTAACCAACCAAGCTTTGGGGTTCAGTTATGAATGGAGCAGCAGAAGCAGCATTCCTGCCAGGGAGATAAGCTTTTGTCTCCTTGCTGGCTTAAGGTTCCAAGGGTGTTCCCTTAGCCTTAGCCTAGGCGGGGGTTTCAGCTTCTGATACCAGTCAGGGCAGTTCCCAACAATAAAGGGAAGATATTTATTTACAGGTTTTGGCATTAAAAATAAAACTGCTGTGAACATCAGTACAGATATTTGTGTGGCGAGAGGATTTCGTTCTCTGAGCTAAATGCCCAAGACAGGCATTTCTGGTTTATATGTTTACTTTTATAAGAAATGTCCAAAATATAATTAATAATGCTTATATCATCTACAATTCCATTAGAAATTTATAAAGGATCTAGATTTTCACATCTTCTCTAGCATTTGGCATTATCAATATTTTATATTTTAGCTTTTCTGGTGGGTGCATAGCATCATCCCATCATGGTTTAGTTTGCAGGTACCTAATGGCCAATGGAGTTGAATATCTTTTCATGGACCTCATAAGACAGAGAATTATTTAATATGAGGCAGATTATTACAGAACTTATAGCTTTGGATTGGTGCACCCAACAAAGCCTGAGTCTTAAAGCAGAAAATTAATAAGGAAATGTTTTAATAGGTTTACAAACTTAAATTTCAGTAATAGACTTTTCATTGAATACTAACTTTTTTGGTCCTTACAAAAAAAGACAAAAAAGGAAATTTCATCTGAAATTCTGTATCATAAAACTATAGTATTGTTACAGAAGAGAATATTAACTATCAGTTCTCAAATAATTGAATGAATATTTGAATAACATTAATTAATTTGTCATTTAATGTAGTCTCTCATAATGTCAGTTAATGGGAAATTAGTCATCTATAATTGTTTTAAATTCAACCAGTTTGGTAATTAAAATAGCAAATAATGAAACTACTTCTTATGCATGGCCCCTCAGAGGCATAAAGCCCACCATAAACATAATTATTTTTTTAATATTGTATTAACAGGAATTATGGCATCTTAATTCCCATAGTTGTTTAACAAGTTACAAAGAACTTTAGTGTCTCAGGACAACACATAATACATTGCTGCTGTATATTTACATTTCTTGCTTTGAGTCCTGACATTGTCATTTACCAGAAATTTGTCAATAGGTAACCATTAAAAATTTTAGTTTCTCTTCTGTATAATGGGATAAAAGTTCAAGCCACCTATGGAGTAAATTTAAAGATCAAATGAAATACTATATAAAAAAGCTCTTTATATGTTAAGTACAAAAACTCCATATAACATATATTAGTAGTTTTTAGAATGAGCCCCTGTTTGGTAGAGCATAGTGGTTAACAAATATGACTAGAGTTGAATTGCATAGATTTGAAAACAAAGTTTTACTACTTACCAGGTCTTAATCATGTCTTCATCTACCTAAGCATAAGCTTCTTCACCACAAATGATAACACTTCACTCAGAAAGATTGTTATGAAGTTAATGTTAGAATTTAAGTGCTTCAAACAATGCTCGCAACATAATAAATGTTATTCATTATTTATTGTAACATAATAAATTCATATTATTATAACATAATAACTATTAGTCATTATTAAATTAGTAAGCCCTATTATTATGGGCATCTTACAAATAATATATTTTACTCTTGCTTGTAGACTTATTAGTAGTTTGGAAAATAAATCTTTCAGTAAATGATGAACTCCATAGTAGCAGGGAACAAAATATCCATTCTTATCTATGTCAAGGTCTAAATCAATGACCTGATTGTATGTCCTGAGCAACAGATGCTTATTACTGAATACTACAAAGAATCACTACTATATGCTAAGAAAGGGCACTGAGTTTTATTTTCAGTAGTATTCTTTCGCATACTATGACTAATGTATAGTTTACAATTGTTGGGACTTAAACCCCAGTCTTGATTGTTAATTGCTTTAGGAAGAATTTTCTTTCATGTTATCTCATAATTTTTACCCTTTACTTGAAACAGTCAATTAAAACTATAGGTAATATATATTTGCTCTATGAACCTGTGTAGGAGAAAGAAAAATTAAATGAATAAATAAAGCTCTGGGTATTTTATGGTCCCAGTTTTAAAGATGGAGTCAAAATCTTCATAACTAATATTATCTATCATTTTTAATTTCACTAAGTTCAAATGTATTTCCAATCTTTTTTCAATTAGGATATACTTTATTTCATTTTTCCTATTATTATTTACCCCCATACACTCTTCCACTTCCACCCACTCCCTACCCCCCAAATTCACCACACTGCTGTCCGTGACCATGAGTTTTCTCTTTTTATTTCTTTTGCTCATTCCCTCCACCTCTCCAACCCTCACCAGAGCTGTCAACCTGCTCTCTGTCTATGAGTCTACATTTACATTGCTTGTTATTTCACTTCGTTCATTAGATTCCACATATGAGTGAAATTATATGGTATTTGTCTTTCTCTGACTGGCTTATTTCACTTACTACAATCTTCTCTAGGTCTATCCATCCAGTTACAAAGGGTAAAATTTTCTCCTTTTTTATAGTGTAGTGGTATTTCATTGTGTAAATGTTCCACAGTTTTATCTACTCATCTACTGATGGATACTTCATTGCTTCCAAATCTTGGCTATTGTAAATAACATTGCTATGGACATAGGGGTGTATATATTCTTCTGAATTAGTGTTTTGGATTTATTCAAATACATTCTCAGAATTAGAATTGTTGGGTATAAAGCAGTTCCATTTTTTATTTTTCAAGGTAACTCCATACTGCTTTCCACAGTGGTTACACCAATCTGCATTTCCACCAGCAGTACACTAGGGTTCCCTTTTCTCCAAATTCTCTCCAAAACTTGTTTGTTGATTTACTGGTAATAGCCATTCTGACAGGTGTGAGGTGATATCTCACTGTGGCTTTAAATATGTTTCTTTGATGATTAGTGATGTTGAGCAACTTTTCAAATGTCTATTGGTGATCTGTATGTCTTCCTTGGAAACGTGTCTACTCAGGTCCTTTTCCAGTTTGGTTTGGTTTGTACATATCCATAATAATATTTTTACCTAATTAGTAATGGTGGCCTTTATTTTATTAGATCTATAGTTATAGATTAGTGTAAAAGTGAACAGCAAAATGAGGTTCACAATCAAGAATAGACACTCCCTGGCATATACTATTATAATTTCAGTTTTCTAAATGAGTATTTGGAAAAGAAGAATAAATAAGGCAATGGAAACAATTTAAAAATGTATTTTCCTTTGCTTTGCCCTCATTAAAACCTTTCTCTAATATTATTCACAAGAAGTGACAGATATTTTCATTTAGCCTTCTTTGATAAGTTTTCTTCAATATGAGACAGAGGGACTCCATCTCTCCTAGGACAATCATTGAACTAAATTAATTTTGTTTTTCTTTAATGCTTTGCCTGTGAGATAAGCACAAATGAACACAAACCTAAGTAGTATTCAAACAATCCATGCCAATTTTATTACTGCTGATTCCTGCAGTTAATGACACATAATTTTAAAATTATATCCTAAGCAGCATAACTCAGATATTTTTTCCTCATAGAGAATGTGGCATGAAAAAGGAATGAAAGAATATTTGTTATATAGAATTATTTATTGCAAAAAATCACAAAAGTAATATTACGACACATAGAAATTGATTTCACATAGAATCAGTTTGCTGGATCTTATATAACCTCAGACTCCATTAAGGGTAATATACTCTAATAAACTTCTTGGTTATGAATAGAAAGTACAACAAGACCAAAGTGAGGATAATTGTGGACTTCTATCACATACACAAATATGAAAACAATTTCCAAAACCTACCAGTTTAAATGAATTATTTAATTATAAGATACTTGTGTAATTTAAATAGATTAGTCCACAGCTACTAACAAATACCATATGCATCTCACCATTTCACCTTTTACCTCTCATGGCTGGGGAGCACATCTCTTTTTTCCAGTTCAACTGCTAACAAATCTTTAGGATGTCAAACAAACCTCACTTTTTTTAAAAAATCAAGCTGTTTTCATTTAATTGTTTTTGCAGTACTATTTTGTATCTTTTACTCCCATTCCAACCCACCCACCCAGCCATCCCCTCCTCCCTCCCATTTCCACTTGCCCCTAGATTTTATCCATGTGTCCTTTATACTTGTTCCTCTACCCTTCCCTTTTTCCCCTGAAATTCCCCTGGAATTCCCACTCTTCTCCCCTTCTCTTTGAACACTGAAAGTCTGTTCTCTATTTCAGTGTCTTTGACTATATTTTGCTTGTTTCTTTGTTTTGTTGTTTAGGTTCCTGTTAAAGGTGAGATCATACGGTATTTGTCTTTCACTGGTTGGCTTATTTCACTTTGCATAATGCTTTCCAGTTGCATCCATGCTGTTGCAAAGAGTAGGAGCTCTTTCTTTCTTTCTGCTGCATAGAACTCCATTGTGTAAATGTACCATAGTCTTTTGATCTGTTCATTTACTGATGGGCATCTAGGTTGCTTCCAACACTTGGCTATTGTAAATTGTGCTGCTATGAACATTGGGGTGCATAGGTTCTTTTGGATTGGTGTTTCAGGGTTCTTAGGATATAATCCTAGCAGTGGAATTGCTGGGTCAAAAGGCAGATCCATTTTTAGTTTTCTGAGAAAATTCCATACTGTTTTCCATAGTGGTTGTACCAGTCTGCAATCCCACCAAAAGTGTACTAGGGTACCCTTTTCTCCACAACCTCTCCAACACTTGTTGTTTGTTGCTTTGTTTATGATGACCATTCTCACCGGTGTGAAGTGGTATCTCATTGTGGTTTTAATTTGCATCTCTCTGATAGGTAGCGATATTGAGCATCTTTTCATGTGTCTCTGGAACCTCTGTATGTCCTCCTTGGAGAAATATCTGTTCAAGTCCTTTGCCCATTTTTTAATTGGGTTGCTTGTCTTCTTAGAGTGGAATCATGTAAGCTCTTTATACATTTTGGAGATTAAACCCTTGTCTGAGCTATCATTGGCAAATGTTTTCCCATACAGTTGGTTCTTTTTATTTTGATACTGTTTTCTTTAAATGTGCAGAAGCTTTTTATTTTGATGAGATCCCATTTGTTTATTCTTTCCTTTATATCCCTTGCTCTGGGGGACGTATCAGTAAAAATGTTGCTTCATGAAATATCTGAGATTTTCCTGCCTATGTTTTCCTCTAGGACTTTAATAGTGACATGGCTTATATTTAAGTCTTTTATCCACCTTGAATTTATTTTTGTGTATGGTGTAAGTTGGTGCTCGAGTTCCATTTTTTTTTTGCATGTAGCTGTCCAGTTTTCTGCATGTAGCTGTCCAGTTTCATTTTTTTTTTTGCATGTAGCTGTCCAGTTCTCTTGAAGAGACTATTTTTACTCCAGTTTATGTTGCTGCCCCCTTTGTCAAATATTAATTGACCATAGAGACTTGGGTTTATTTCTGGGCTCTCTGTTCTGTTCCATTGGTCCATGTGCCTGTTTTGATGCCAGTACCAGGCTGTTTTGATTACAGTGGCCTTGTAATACAGTTTGGTATCAGGTATTGTGATCCCTCCTACTTTGCTTTTCTTTCTCAAAGTTGTAACAGCTATTCAGGCTCATTTATGATTCCATATAAATTTTTGAAATGTTTGTTTTATGTCTGTAAAATATGCCATGGTACTTTAATAGGTATTGCATTGAATCTGTAAATTGCTTTGGGTAGTATGGACATTTTGATGATGTAAATTCTTCCAATCCATGAACACGGTATATGTTTCCATTTGTTTGTGTCTTCCTTGATTTCTTTCTTCAGCATTGTGTAGTTTTCTGTATACAGGTCTTTTACTTCCTTGGTTAGATTTATTCCTAGGTATTTTGTTTTTCTTTTTGCTGTATCAAATGTGATTTTTTTCTTGATTTCTGCTTCTGTTGTTTCATTGTTGGTATACAAAAATGCCTTTGATTTCTGGATATTGACTTTGTATCCCGGTGTTTTTCCAAATTAGTTTATTAGATCAAGCAGTTTTTTTGCAGAGACTGTAGGATTTTCTATATACACTATCATGTCATCTGCAAACAATGACAGTTTTATTTCCTCCTTTCTGATCTGGATGCCTTTTATTTCCTTTTCTTGTCTGATCACTGCGGCTAAAACTTCCAATATTATATTGAATAAAAGTGATGAAAGTGGAGAACCTTTTCTTGTTCCTGATCTTAGTGGAAAAGATTTTATTTTTTGCCAATTGAGCATGATGTTGGCTGTCAGTCTCTCATATATGGCCTTTATTATGTTGAGGAATGCTCCCTCTATTCCCACTTTGCTGAGTGTCTTTATCATAAATGGGCGCTGTACCTTATCAAATACTTTTTCTGCATCTATTGATATGATCATGTGGTTTTTGTTTTTCCTTTTGTTTATGTGATGTATTACATTTACTGATTTGCAAATATTGAACCATCCTTGCATTCCCTAGGATGAATCCCACTTGGTCATGGTGTATGATATTTTGAATGTATTCTTGGATGCAGCTTGCCAATATTTTGTTGAGGATTTTAGTGTCAACGTTCATCAGCGATATTGGCCTGAAGTTTTCTTTGTTGTGTCTTTATCTGGTTTTTGGATTAGTCTGATGCTGGCTTCATAGAAAGAGTTTGGAAGTCTTTGATCATTCTGAATTTTTTGGAATACTCTGTGAAGGATAGGGGTTAGCTCTTCCTTAAATGCTTTGTAGAATTCTCCTGTGAAACCATCTGGTCCAGGCCTTTTGTGTGTCGGGATTTTTTTGATTACTGCTTCAATTTCATCTGCTGTTACTGGTCTGTTCAGGCTTTCTTCTTTTTCCTTGAGTTTTGGAAGATTGTATTTTTCTAGAAATTTGTCCATATCGCCTACGTTTTCAAATTTCTTGGCATACAGTTCTTCATAATAATTTCTTACAATCCTTTGTATTTCTGTGGTGTCCATTGTAATCTCTCCTCTTTCATTTCTGATTGTGTTTATTTGGATGCTTTCTCTTTTTTTCTTGATGAGCCTGCTTAACGGCTTGTCAATTTGGGTTATCTTTTCAAAGAACCAGCTCCTGGATTCATTGATCCTTAGAATTGTGATTTTAGTCTCTATGTCATTTAATTCTGCTCTGATCTTGGTTATTTCCTTCCTTCTGCTTGCTCTGGGCTGTCCTTGTTGTTGTTCCTTGAGTTCTTGTAGACATAGGGTTAGGCTGTTTGTTTGAAATGTTTCTATCTTTTTTAGGTAGGCCTGTATTGCTATGAACTTCCCTCTTAGGACTGCCTTCACTGTGTCCCATAAGTTTTGGGTTATTGTGAGTTCATTTTCATTGGTTTCCAGAAACCTTTTGATTTCTTCCCTAATGTCATTGTTGACCCATTGATTGTTTAATAGCATGCTATTTAATCTCCATGATTTTGAATGTTTTAGGTTTCTTCCCTTGGGGTTGGTTTCTAGTTTGAGTCCTTTTGTGATCAGAGAAAATGCTTGGTATCATTTCAATTTTTTTGAAATTGTTGAGGCTTGCTTTGTGTCCTATCATGTGGTCTGTCTTTGAAAATGTTCCATATGCATTTGAAAAGAATGTGTATTTAGCTTCTTTGGGATGGAGGGCTCTATATATATCAGTTAAGTCCATTTCCTCTAGGGCATTGTTCAATGCCACAATATCTTTGTTGATATTTTGCTTGGAAGATCTGTCCATTTTTGACAGTGGGGTGTTAAAATTGCCTAATATAATTATGTTGCTGTCAATATCTTTCTTGAAGTCCTCTAAGATTTTCTTTATGTATTTGGGTGCTCCTATATTGGGTGCATATATATTTACAATATTTATGTCTTCTTGGTGCATTCTTCCCTTGAGTATTATGAAGTGACCTTCTGGGTCTCTTTATGGCCCTTTTCTGGAAGTCTATTTTGTCTGATATGAGTATTGCTATCCTGGCTTTTTTTTTCCTGTCCATTTACTTGGAAAATTTGTTTCCAGCCCTTCACTTTTAGTTTGTGTATATCTTTTCTCCCGAGGTGGGTCTACTGTAGGCAACATATGTGTGGGTCATGCTTTCTTATCCATTCAGCTATTCTATGTCTTGATTGGAGCATTTAATCCATTTACGTTTAAGGTTATTATTGATAGGTACTTATTCATTGCCTTTTATGTTTGTGTGTTCCTCTCACCCTCTTTTTTTCCTTTCTTTCCTTAAAGCAATCCCTTTAACATCTCTTGCAGAGCTGGTTTAGTGGAGGTGTATTCTTTTAGACTTCTTTTGTCTGAGAAGCTTCTTATTTGGCCTTCTATCTTGAATGAGAGCCTTGCTAGGTACAGTAGCCTTGGTTGCAGACCTCTGGTTCTCATTACTTGGAATATTTCTTGCCATTCTCTTCTGGCTTGGAGTGTTTCCATTGAGAAGTCAGCTGCTAAACTTATTGGGGCTCCCTTGTATGTTACTTCCTGTTTCTCCTTTGTGGCTTCTAAGATTCTCTGTCTTGGTATTTTGCCATTTTTTTTAATTATGATATGTCTTGAGGTGACCCTCTTTGAGTTCCTCTTGTTTGGAAGTCTCTGTGTTCCCTGGATTTGTGTGATTTTTTCTCTCATCATTAGGGAAGTTTTCCATCATTACTTGTTCAACTAGGTTTTCGATCCCTTGCTTTTCTTCTTCTCCTTCTGGTATCCCTATTATACGGATATGATTACATTTCATATTGTCTTGCATTTCTCTTAATCCCTCTTCATTCTTTTTGAGCCTCTTCCTTTTCTTGCTCCTTCTGGGTGTTTTTTTCTACTTTTCCTCCAATTAGCTGATCCAAACTCCTGCCTCATTGATCCTGCTTTTCATTCCTTCTATTGTGTTCTTCAGTTCATAAATCGTCTTCTTCATTTCCTCTTGACCCCTGTTGATAGTTTCTATTTCCTTTTTTCTTGTTGATATAGTTTGCAGTGAGCTCTTTGTAGCTTCCCTGTAGTTTCTGTTAGCTCATTGTGAGCTCATTGAGCTTCCTGACAATCATTGCTTTGAACTCTATATCTGAGAGTTGAGTTGCCTCTATTTCATTTAGTATTCTTTCTGAGGCTTCCTCTTTTCTTTTCATTTGGGATTTTTTTTTGTCTTCCCATTGTTTGTGAGACTCTTCTTGTTAGCCTTAGCTTCTTAAATTGATCTGTTCTAGCTCCCTGGATTTGTGGTGTGAACTTCTGTGGTAGAATACCAGTGAGTTTCAGTGGTGCAGTTTCTTTGATCTCCCAAGTGTACTGCTCTAAGGGCTGTCTTTTAAGTTGGCTGTGTGTTTGTCTTTGGGTTCTGATTGTTGTTGGGTCTTTCTTTGGTGGTTCCTTCCCACCAGCTGGTTAAATGAGGGTCACTCTGTCCACCACCTCCTGTATTTTGTTGTGCTGGTGAGGGCAGGTTGTGCTGAAGCTGGTTCTTCCGTGTGTATAAGGTTTTGAGGATTCTCTCTTGCTCTTGTTCAGTTGTTTGTACTGGATACTGTCTCTACTGCTTAGGTATATTTCCAGATAGGCCCTGGATTGAGGTTTGTGTGGTTTCCACTCTCTCCTTCACCTTCTTCTGTTGTTATCTGTTAGTGGTTCCTTTGTTGTTGGGTTTCCTCCTCCAGTGGGTATCCTGGTGTTTACCACTTCCACCTACTCTTTTTTGTGATCAGTTGGAGGGGGGAGGCAAAATGGTTTAATACAGCAAAAGATTATTCTATGATATTTACAGTAGCAGCCAGTAGAGAAGAGACAGGAGATCCTTTGGCTATGTATAGTGTTAACCGTGATCTTCCACCCAGCTTGCTGATTTTTAGAAAGGATGGAAAGAAGATAAGACTCTTGTTGCGGGTGGAAGGATTGTGAGTTAGATCTAGAAAGCAGTGAGGTTGTGGGAGGCCAGATTCTGAGGTAAGGTGAGAGTAAAGGATAGTAAATAGGTGTAGTGTGTGAGAGAATAGAGCTAACCACTACAGTAATAAAGTTCAGGAAACTTTGAAGTGGGCTAAGATCTGGGGTGGGGGCGTGTTGTGAAGTATTTACAATTGCATGGAACAGCAATTATTTACAATAATATTAGAGCAACAATCATTAGACAGAATCTATGAGATCTAGATAACAAGAATAGGGAATATAGAACCTTGAGTAGTGTGCTAATGGGACACCGGTGAGGAGGACAGTAAATTAGCAAAATACTATTTTAAAAAAGGTGTAAGAATAATGGAAAAATAATAATAATACAAATATGCAATAACTTGCAGGTTCTCTGTAATAGCAGAGTGAAATTTGTCTCACTCTTGCAGCTGTTGTGATGCCCCTTCTTTGGGTTCAACTCTGGTCTTTTCACAGATCCAGGTTTCTGTCTCACTTGTAGGTATTTAAAAATAATAATAAAAAAGACAGACGAAGGAAGGAAGAAGAGATAAAATTGGAGCAAAGAAACGAGGAAGGAATAAAACAAGAAAGCAGGAAAGAGAGGAAAAAGGAATTAAAAGAGAATAAAAATAATAAAAATTAAAAAATTAAGAACTGTTAAAAAATAGAATAAAATTAAAAAGTCTCTTGGTTTCAAAGTGGCCAAACCATTTTTTCTGGTCTTGCTGGCTGTGGCAGGCTGAGGGGTGATTGCTATGGCTTTTTTTCCTTCCAGATCTGCACTCAGTCAGCAGCAGGCACTGTCTGGAGAGCTATTGTGGCTCCTGGGCCCTGTGCCCTGGGTGTGAGAATCAGGTCTTTCCCCAGGGTTACTGCTGTGGACTGGGGTGTGGCTATTCACTCCTGCTTGCCCTTGGCCAGACTGCCTCATCCTTCCCGGTGCTATAGGGGTACGCAGGGTCCTCCACACAAGCACAACCTTCTGTGCAAACTTGGGAGGCCTGAGCAATTGCTGTAGGAAAATTCCCCAAACAGTGTCTTTTCACTCCTTCCTCTTGAGAAATTCCTCCTATTCAAGCCTGCTGCTCCGTACCACAGCCTGGCTTCTCACACAGCCCAACTCTCCAGCCAGACTGGTGACCATGGGGGTCAGGGCCCATTGCTCGACCCAACCTAGCCGGTGTCCACAGACTCTGAGGGTGCTCACAGCCCTTGTGTGTTTGCTAGCATCTGGGTTCCTCTTGGTGCCACTCAGACCCTGTTTGGCTGGGGAGGGAGCAGTTGTCCTGGCTCTCTCCCAAGGACTCTGTGGCAAACCCAGCAGCAGGCACTTGGCCTGGGGCTGCAGCCCCCAGACCCCGAGCTGGTCCCTGGGACCCTACCATGTTGCAGCACTCCTCTCATGGTCTGGCTTTTCAATTCCGCCACAATCCTTGGTACCCTATTTTCACATATGCTGAGGTATATTGGTTGTTTGCTCCTCTACTCCATAGATCAGGCAGGATTTTCTCCCGTGTGCAGAAGGAAGCCAAATGTGCTCCCTCCTACTCTGACGCCATCTTGCTCTTTCCCCAAACCTCACTTAAAAAAATATATATGAATTAAAAGGTCAAAACCCATAAGTTAGCATTTGGAATGTTTGTATTTTTATTTTTTTATTGTTGTTCAATTACAACTGAACAACATTTTTCCCCCATTGCTCTCCTCTACCCTGCCCAAACCCCTCCCATATTCAATCCTCCCCCACCCTGTTGTCCTTATCCATGGAATGTTTTTATTTTTTTAAATTCCATTGTTCTCCAGTGGTTTCAGTTAAGTTAACCTTGTCTTCCCATAAAGAAAGTAGGTTTTCATGTAAGAATCATGTATTTTACTACTTTTACATCAACCAGAGATAGAAATATACAAGTGTATGCTCTACTGCTTGATCCCTTTGAGACCATTTGGATAGACTTTAACACACTGAAAGAAACAGTTTCTAACCATTATTTTGGGGATCTGAGAGATCATGCCTGGTCTACAACTTGAGAAACTAGCATTAAAACAAAGCAAGTTTAGTTTTCCTTTTTTCCATCCTTTCTCTCTTCCTTGCTCAGTCCTTCCTTACTTCCTTGCATTTTCTCTTTACATGTTTCTTTCTTTCTTTAAGACTTTAGCCTTTTGCAATGCAGAGCAGGGCAGAAGTATGTTTGTTGTTCACATGGAAATTAATAGTAATTAAGAAATAATAATGCAAGAAGAAACTACGTTTTGCATACTCACAACTGTAAAGCTACTTTCGCCCCACCTGTATTTCACTCCGATGAAGACAATGTAACACAGGAGCCTTCAAAACTAATTAAGTGATTATAAAGAAAATTTTTATTGCTAAAATATTGAGTTTCTCTTAAAGTAGTTTCTGTATTTTATCTACATGACTTCCCCATTTTCCTTAGTCATAAGAACATTATTCTAAGAAGGAAAACTGAGAAATGTAAAGTTATCTTATGAAATTGTTCAAGAATGTGACATGCTTCCTTCCAAAATGCTTACTTTATGTAAATCACTGAGTATTTTTTAACATACAGAGAGAAGGTCAAAAAATAGCGGCCTAGATGAATAAATGAAGAAAATTACATCTTTTAACATATTCTTTATATTAAAGGATGGAATTTAATCAGTCTGAATATTTCTGGCACTCTCAATTTGAAAATGATAACAATTTTATGGTAGTGTACAGAAGATAAACTTCACAAAACAAAACTGAAGTTCAATTAAACCATCAAAATCACTTTACTTATTATGTAAATAAGTTAAACCAATACCTATATTTGAAAATACAGTTAGTGAGGGCTCCCTATGTTGTACATTATTGATAAAAATAGTATAGATGCAAAATTTCTTAATTTTACATAAGCTTCACATATGTTCTATCTTTTCTATTGACAATTACTGATTTATTAATTTAGTTACTATTTCACATTTAATTGCACTGTGTTAATTTGCATGAAAGTATGTATAATGTATTCAGAAATACACTTTCATTTCATTCAATATTGGTCACTTATAATACCACACATCAATATATTAATTTAATGAAATAATTTTTTCACAGTATTTTAAATGAATTTGAATTCATTTTCTGTAATTGAAAAGATTTAATTGAAAGAGGTTCAGTACTATAGCAAATTAAGAAAAATGACTCATTATTTATTTATTTGGTTTTTTTTATTTGATCACAAAAGAAACATGTTTACTTTTTCATTTGTTGGCTGTTAACATTTAATGGCACATGCTATAAGGAGGCTTAGTAATTTGGTTAAAGGATTATTACTAATGTAAAATAAATTAATGAATAAATAATGCAAACAGAATAATCATTTTGTTTATCTTAGTAGAGTGCTTCATAGTTTATAAAGTATATTCACACATTATCTTTTTGACCTTACAAATAAGAATTTTAAAAAAAGGAAAGAGAGGTGGAAATGTGAGCAAAGAAGTAGAATGAGCAGAATACCTAGTTGTGGTAGGCAGAATAATGTCACCATCAAGTATATATATGTCTTAAGCTATGGAACCCATGATAATTTTAGGTTACATGGCAAAGGGTCATTAAGGCTGAATTAGGTTGCTAATCAGCTTAATCTAAAATAGGGAGATTTTCTTCTATTATATGGTTGTGTCCAAAATAATCATAAGGGCCTTGAATGTAGAAGATGGAAGCATAAGAGAAAGTCAGAATGATGGTGTGGTAGAAGGGCCCAATGAGCCACTGTTGGCTTTAAAGATAGAGAAAGGGGCCATGAACATAGGAATGTATGTGGACATCCTTTAAGAAGCTGAAAAAAGGCAAGAAAACAGATTCTTATCTAAAATCTCCAAAAAGGAATGCAGTCCTATTGACATCTTCATTTTAGTTCAGTAAGAACTGTATTGGACTTCTGACCAACAAAAATGTAATACAATAAATTTGTATTATTTTAGCCACCAAGTTTCTTATAATTTGTTATAGCAGCCATGGGAAACTAATATATCAGCATTCTACTTTCATTGGCAATTATCACATTTATTTTCTTAAGTTAACGTAAGAATCTGTGCCTAGTTAGAATATTTTTTAATTTGGTACATTTCCTGATATTATTTATGAATTTAGGGAGACTTGAAAACTTTGTACTATTGGCCACTAGAATCTTTAACACTTCAGTTATTTTCACTTAAGACCAGATACAGCTTTATTTCTTAAAGCCATTCTTATAACTCAGTTGAATTTTTCTTTCTATATAAGTTTCTTGTTACATTTGATCTTTTATGTTTTAATTTTTGTTAATGTAAGAAATGTTTTCTTCTTTACACTTCAGAAGATTTTAACTGGTGTCAACTTTTGTATATTCATGTTAAAATCAATCAACATTTTGAATTCTTTACTTTTTAAAGCAATTTTTCAGTTGAGTCTATTAGAGTTTCAAGTTATAATAATTAGCCTTAAATAATGACATTTTGCTTCTTCCTTTAAATTGTATTTATTATTTTTATTTTATTTCTAACTGAATTTGTCAGGACTTCTGGAATAATGATAAATAATGTTCAATATCATGGACATCCTTGTTTTTTTTCCTGACTTTAGTCATTAAGTATAATGTTCAACATTCATCAGATTGTTTTCATTATATGGTTGCAACAAATCAAACAGAGCAAAGTTCAGTATACAATTATGCTGTAGGTTAGAAATACAAAATTGTTTAAGAGATAGCGGTTAGTCAATCTGATAAACACATTTTCTACTTATATAGAATACTTTCCCACTCTGCCCCTCACACACTGTGAAAAGTGCAGGAGTGGAGTTACATACTGTTAATCAGGAGTGTCTGTTGATAATCCTAGTAGGTGAAAATGAATAGAGCTGATGCACAAAATCCAAGAATTTTTCAACTTAGAGAGAAAAAATTACAAATAGAAGTTTGAAGAAGGGAGTCTGTCCAGAAAGTAGAGAGAAAAGGTGAATCTTAAGGTGGGAAAGCAAGTTTTTGAATAAGGCACTCCCATTGAACTGTGTAAGTTTTATACATTCCTACACATCACATCTGGTTTCAGGCCATAAAATAAAGATTGATATTTAGGAACAATTTTTAGCAACCAGTCTGGAAATTTTAAGCATATTTTCCCTTAAATTATAATACTCTTAAGTCCCAAATTTCAGGAAAGGTTATTGAAAACATAGCACTTTTACACTAGTGAACTATGGTTGATGATTCAGTTTGGAGACAGAAAAGGAAACCTTGGCATTGTGGCATTGTCTTAAGTCACCCTTCTACTCAGATCAGCACAGGGGGTAGCATTATCTTAAGGGAGGGTGGTAATACTGGAATTCCAGGCTGTGATTAACAATAAGTCATGAGGAAATAAGACAACCTCCTGTTCTCATTAAGAATTATATTGGATATATATTAAATATACAGATTCCTGACTGTCCAAGATTGAGACCTTGGTAACCTATGTATTAGCCAAGATTCAATTTATGATGAGATTATTTTATAAAAATCTGAACTATAGAATGATTCCCCTTAAAATACAAAAATAAATCAATTATAAATGTTTTCAGTTTCATTGTTGTCTGTGTGTGACATATATTACAGTATAAGTGTACTGTCATTTTCCTGAATTTTGCATTTATTTAACATACTAAAAAATTTTAAAAACATAAATCTATCTTTCCCACAGACAGAATTTTGTCCTCAAGTTTTTTAGAAATAATGTTTTTCTTCCAATTAATTTGATTTGTAAGAAGTTTATGGATTAATTATTTCAATAAGTCTAACATACTGTCTTGGTCAATTCAGACTGCTATAAAATAATACTACCAAATGAGTGGCTTATAAACATCGAAAACATATATCCACATTTCTGAAGACTAGGAAGGCCAAGATCAAGGTGCCAGCAGATTTGATGCCTGGTGAGAGCCTGTTACTTGGTACAAAGATGGCTGTCTTCCTACTATAACCTCACATGTTGGAAGGAGAGTAAAGGGAGCTTTCTGGTGTTTCCACTTTATATGTTTTATAAAATGTAAAGACACTGATCTCATTAACGATGAGTGCTCTCCTCTCATGACCTAACTACCTCTCAAAGGCCCCATTTCCAAATATCCTCACACTGGGAGTTGGAATTTTGATATATAAGTTTGGGCTGGGAAACACAAACATTCAGTCTATAGAATCTGCCTTATATGAAAACATATAAACTATAAATTTTGAGTAATATCCAAATATATAAGACAATTAGAGTTCTCCACTATTTAATTCTATTCTCGCCTATTCATGACTTTATTTACAATGGCTCAGAATTTTTCAGAAGCAAATACCTGGAAATGTTTTCCAATAATTTATAAGTCTAAAATGCAAATCCACTATCAAGCTTATAACTAAATAATGCAATACATGCCATTCAATTTATAAAGTTACATTTTAGCTTGAAAGTGTGTTCAAAAGAAGTGACTTACTGAGGTAGATTATCCTCTTGGGCTGTGGCTCTTTAGAACTTTAATTATTCAAAACAAGAAACAAAACTGGTTGGGTAGTCCAAGAAGCTGACTCACATTGGAGAGTATTGTGCAGACTGTTGGGTAGTGCCCTTGGAATCGATACCTGCAGAATTATAGGAAAAGAAGCAAAGGGGAAAGTCCCAACCGATGGCCATTTCCGGAATAAGTATGGTACATCAGAGTTATCTTGTTTGGAAACAAAATAGCCAGTCCTTATACTGAAGCTCTGTAAGTCCTTCAGTATGTATAAGCTGTATGAGGAAAGTATGGCTTGGAAGATCCAGATCTCTACAGCAAGGCAATCAGTGCAGAAGCTGGGGATTGAAGGCTGTTTCCCAGCAGCACTCCCACTCCCTCTGTGATTGGCATCTAGGCTACTTCACAGTGCCCAGCACAGCACATCTCTTGTACTCCTGGGCCCCACATCATATATGTTTTGGTAGCAGTTTTTCCAGGGTTCTAATTGGTGTGTGTTTGTGAAGAATCTTAGAAGACAGGTAAGGCAAATTAAAGCCCTCAATGTTTCATGTTGTTACAGAGATCTGTCTTCTTTTTCCTTTATGTATTTTTTTCAATTCTGCTGCCCTTCAGCTTATACCATGTGCTGTGCCAGTCTTGTATTCTGATTGTGTGACCCAGACTCTTGTGTCAAAGTGGGGTCACCATGCTCTTCTCAAGCTGAAGTTAATTTACTTACCTATTTTCCATCAGAACTGGGCTAGAGTATACCAACAGGCATCTAAGTGGATCACCTGTGTATCAAATATACTCCTTCCTGACTACACTGTATAACAGCCATTCTATCTCCAACTGATGATTAGGGTCAATTTCCCATGACACACTGATGACTCCTTTTCTTGCCTCTGGTCCTGCATAAAGTCTGAAGTGCCCAGTTGTCGAGCTGCCAGGTGTCAACGTGGTCATAGGACAATTAGCCAAATGGAATGTAACAATCAAGCCTTTATTCACTTGCTGCAATAGTGTAAGCAAGAGGCAAAATAGGTATTGGATTCCCAATGTTCCATTTTTATCCCATGGAAGGGCACCGGGTGAGAATCAGATAAATCAGTGCAGGTTGGGGAACTGTCTCACTGCCAAGAAGTCCTGAATACAATGCTCCTAACATTTTCTTTTTGTAACCAGAGGTTTGGGAGAGTCGAGGCCAGGATAGAAGCACAAAGGTACTGAATCAGAGTGGAGAGATGTGTGTCAGTCAAAATCCTCCGGAAATGAAGTGAGGTAAGTGTCTCAGCTGAGGCTTTCCAATGAGGAGCCCTCTGAATGATGTCTGGCTTAAGAATGTGTTTTATAAGCCCTGGCTGGCGTAGCTCAGTGGATTGAGCATGGGCCGTGAACCAAAGGATCGCAGGTTTGATTCCCAGTCAGGGCACATGCCTGGGTTGCAGGCCATGTCCCCAGTGGGGGCCATGTAAGGGGCAACCACACATTGATGTTTCTCTCTCTCTCTTTCTCCCTTCCTTCCCCTCTCTAAAAATAAATAAATAAAATTTTAAAAAAAGAATGTGGATATACATGCCTGACCTGGGGATAGGGCCCAAGTTCTTGACAGTAACTCCCTCCAGAAAACTGTAAGGCATGGCTATGCACTAAGTTTGGTGTGGATAGGACTTTCTCTCATGAGGCCTGCCTTTTTAATTGCCTATGGTCAGGTTAGGTCAGGTCATACACGATTTTGATCTGAAGCCACGTTCCTCACCAAACAGCACCAGTCTCTTATTGTTCAGCAGAACTCTTGCTGTTTTACTTGGCTGAAATATTTCCCCGATTTGGAACCTAGAGTTTTTAATCTAGCTGAACTCAGATCTGTAGGGACAGGAATCAAAGGTTCCTTAAGGGATCATTGGAAATTATGGTAAGTGTGGCCATTTCTTTTCTATAGTGTCAGATCCATGAATTTCTTTTATTAAGTGCATAGCACCATATAAGCATCTTTGCCTTAAGGTGTACACTGCATCCT
Source organism: Phyllostomus discolor (assembly GCF_004126475.2). Taxonomy (NCBI): domain Eukaryota; kingdom Metazoa; phylum Chordata; class Mammalia; order Chiroptera; family Phyllostomidae; genus Phyllostomus; species Phyllostomus discolor. The sequence continues at coordinate 37,192,757 of NC_040913.2, read as the reverse complement.
GGAAGATATGCCTGATCCTCATGAAGTACCACATCTGAGCTGCCAGTTCAGCTTTGCCATTAGCAGAAAGTCAGTCCAACAGTGTCTAGGTCATATGATATGACCATTTGGTCCCACAGCCATGGCTCATTACTGCACATTGTTCTTTTATAAAATGAGTGCAGATGTCAAGCGATATTTTGTGGAATCTCTAGCCATTGTATCAAACACCTTGTACATCCTCTCACAGCGGTGCTGGTTGAGGTCCTGCAGGCATACCCAGCACGTGTCTCTACTACTATCTGAATGAATCACTGGTCCTGCCAGAATGGAACCTCACCAGCACTGTGAACCTGACATAATAGCTTGTTTGTCTCATCAGGAGTTTGTGTCACATTGGGAGCTTATCATTTCTATTCCTGACAGGCTAGGCACTAAGCAATGTCAATAGCTAGATAGCTTTGTTAAGCTTTTTAAGTGGGATCCTATGGTACCAGGCCATTGAAATGGCATCTCTCCCACCATGGCTACTTCATTCATATGACCACTGTACCAAGTGGCTGATATTAGAGGTTGGCTGTCAGCAACAGGTGACAAAATTGTTTTGTCAAATTGGTTATTGAGTGTGCTTCCTTGGTGGATTCTCTCTGGCAACCATTAATATGACACACACAAAAAAACACATTTTCTGCCCACTCTCATATGTCCATTTGAATAACTTCTTACCTCATAGGCCTAGTCCCTAATGTAGGGTTGCACTAATAATCAAATATGCCTATCCTATGTTTACTTAGGAGATTATGGTGAGCCCATAGATTTATTATGAGTTACATCTCACCCCGTGCTCTGCTTATTAACTGGCCCTCATATGTCATACTCAAAAAAAAAGAAGATATGGTGATACTTTAAGTCTCTGAATACCAATGTCCAATGTCATCAAAATGTTTAGGTATTCTTCTTTGTCCATTATAAATTTACTTGAGTAAATGATCGAGAAAAGACTGAGTAAATCATTACCTTGTACATTTGCAATGGTGTTACAGAATCCTTTTGCCAAAAACCTAACATTCTTTTTCAATTAATAGATTTTTAATCAAGAATGTCTAAGGTCCAGAAACTAGCAAAGAGATTTTAACTTCTTTGATAGGGCAGTTTCCCTTAGCCTCCATTTTTAAAATTTCTCCTGAGGTTACAAGTTGAATAAACTATTCTTGGGTGCTCACTTACTTTGCCCATCATTTTAAGAGTTATTCCAGTAAAGTTCACATCATCTCCTGAAATCTTTACCAAAATCTTAAATCCTGTATCTTAGGCAAATACTACTAAATCAATAAACTCTTATTTATCCAGTCTGATGTTGCAGCACACCAGAATTTAAGTTCATCCATCACACCATTATATGTCAAACTTCTATACTAAAAATATTAGAACCTTCTGAAAAACTGAGTATTTGCAACTTGAAAATGTTTTAACTCAAATGAATGTATTGAATTTTATTAATGTTCTGTGATATCTTTAGTCTTATGTTTATATATATCCTAAAATACCTATATTTGAAGTACTGGAAAGGGGATAATAGATTTATATCTTCTTTACATTTGAGATAGAAGATAAAATTATCCTTTTATCTTCTTATGGATGTAAGTTCATGCAAATGCCCATAGCTGCTCTGTACGAAAGTGTAATATTATCTGAATGTTAGTAATAGTGATTGTAAATTAAATTGACCAAGAAAGAAACTATAGATATATTTTAGAAAATATACTTGGTTATTTCTGTACCATTTTATTGCTATGAATGGACTTTGTGGCATGGATGAGACATTACAGTGGTCTCTTCGGCACAGCTGCATAACTCCCAGTGCATAGAAATTCACCTAGAGTGCCAATAGAACCTTGGAGCTGCCAGCAACAATTCTCTGTAGCAAATCTTGTGACAGTAGCTGTCCTACACTACTTTTTCAAGGATATGTGTATAGCGATCAGCCATGGAAGATGAAAAAAACATTTTCCTCATGGCCAGATCTGTTTATTGTTCAAGGTTATAAAGGTAACATGTCCTTCTGAAGAAAAAGTTTAGGCAGGTTTGATAAAAGTTCCTTATATGAGATTAGAATTTCCTAATCTCAGGGTCCATCAGCTGTGACACAAACCCACTATGTGTGTGTAGCATCCACCTATGTTTGCTTCTGCAATACTCCATAGGACATCAGCAGTGTTTTCTGTGACACATAACAAATTATGACAATCACAGTGGCTTAAAACAACATGTAGTCACCATCACACACTTTCCATGGCTTAAGGGTCCAGACAGAGCTGAGCTCTGTTCAGAGTCTCATAGGCTGTAATCAAGGTGCCACTGGGGGTGCGTTGTCATCTGGAAGGTCTACTTTCAAGCTCATTCACATTACTGGCAGTTACTGATGGCTGTATTATGGAGGAATCTGGATTTTGCTTGTTGGAGGCTGTTGGAGTTCCTAATGGCTGCCTGCAGTTCCTTGACAAGTGGGTTTTCCAACATGGCAGTTAACTTCATCAGCCCCACAGACTGGATTTGTCTCCTGTTCCAATATGTTAAAACAGCCTTACTTCATATAAGGTAATCACATGGGTGATGTGTTATCAACTTTGCTATATTATGTAACCTAATCATAAGAGGGCTATCCCATCATGTTCACTATATTCTATTGGTCGAAAGAAAGTCATAGATACCTCCCACACTCAAGGGGAAGGGGTTACACAAAAGCACGAACATCAGGAGATGGGAATCATTTGGTGGAAAAAGGATCACTTTAGGGTCTGTCCATTACAGGGCACAGAGAGAGAACCAAGGCAAAAATTGGAAGGCATGCTGCTTCATGATCTATGAGTAATAAAGTCCTTTGTCTCTGTCACAGGAGTCCTATGTCTTCTGCCAGCATCTATGAACCTGTGGCAGGGCAGTAGTTTCTAGCTTAGAAGTGTGGTAAAATTTCAGATTACACACTTATTAACATGAATTCATTATACTCTGTCCTAGATATTGACAGGCTACTGAGAGTTAAAGTAATGCTGTTCTGGCCCTCCCCATCCCCACCATTGGTAAAGGATTTTCTAGAGCAAAAGAGTTTATACAACTACATAGTATCTCCATCCCCATTACCACAGACATTCAGAGACTTTATACTTCTGATGACAAGTGCAGTTGGAAGCTGGTACTTCACATCTTAATCTTTACCTATGTAAGGGCTCTTTAATCTACAGATTTAATGCTTAAACCATTTAATCTGGACTACAGTTACATTTCCAGTTTACTTAATTTGAATCTTTTCAGACCCTTAGAGTACAACCAAAATGACTGTGGGAAAGGTAATACACCAGAACTTTGTCATGAAATTTATGATCAGTGACCTGAATGGAATATAATCACTCCTCTCTAAATTTGGCAGATCCTCATATCATTTTTTAAAAAAGATTAACAACATATAATGTCTACTAGAACTGATAAATATACCATCAGGGTGGTTTTGAAATGCATATTGCTTTTAGAGTTGTGTTAAAATGGCTTATTTTTCCATAGATTACTTAGCAATATGAGTTCAAAGATCACCAGTTGAATGGCCCATAAAAAAGTCCATTTATGCATTTTATATGCATCTATCTGCCAAGAACTGAAGATCATAATAAGAAATTAAATAGTTCAAAGAAGATAAAGTTGTGAAAGTTTAAGTGGCCAAGACAATGCAATGCTCTATTAATAAAGAAGTTATTTCAACAGTTTATTAAAGTGTTGACAGCTCTTTTCTAGCTTGGCTTAAGCAAAACCTTATCCATTGCCAAAGTAATACCTTGTGTAGTTCAACCAGGTATATTCTTTTTTTTTTAAAGATTTTATTTATTTATTTTTAGGGAGGGAAGGGAGGGAGAAAGAGAGAGAGAGAAACATCACTGTGCGGTTGCTGGGGGTCATGGCCTGCAACCCAGGCATGTACCCTGACTGGGAATCGAACCTGCGACACTTTGGTTCGCAAACAGGTATATTCTATATCCATAATCTGAGGTCCTCCATTCCTCTCTTCTAAATTCTCTTCCTATAAGCATTCCAGATTTTGAAAATGGTAGCCACTCATTGCCATTATACTTCAACACAAAAAAGACAAGACTTCCTTCCCGTGCACTGTAGAAATCCCCTTGCTAAACCTGAGGAAAAATAAAAGTGACTCCCATATCACCTTCTTTACTTTCCTTCAACCCCTGAAACTCTTCAGAAGAACACATGGGCACTGCATCTGATTTTCATGTGTTTTCTCTCTTCAAACACTTCTCCAAGCAATCAGTTTTTAGAATTGTCAGAAAAGAAGGAAATCTTCTTTATTAATGGACCATGCAAAGTTACTGACTTCCTGGTCACCAATTTATTGGCAGTACAAATCATTAGAGTCATCTTCCAATCTTAAAATCCTCAAAGGTTTCCAATTGTGTGTTTGTCAATATTTTCCAGGCTTTAGAGTACAGAAATGTCCTCTCGTAAACTTGTGAGAAATACAGACTTTCAAGCCCATGTCCCCATGGCTAAGTCATAATTCTGCATGTTTTTGAATGCTTCTTAGTGTGTGATTTTATTAAACACATTTACTAACAAAGAGTGGTGCCTTGGTACATTTTTAACAACCAACTCTCTAGGATAAAAAGAAAGAGAGAACGACAGAGACAAGGGAGTGGGGGGAAGAGGAGCATTGGAAAATTGCCAATTATATTCATGATAATACTCCCAAGATAGCCAATATCAACTTATTAAAGCGATGTCACTGGAGATGTTGTTTCAGAAAAATGCACACTTAGTTCTTCTGAGCCAGTAGAGGTCAGCTCCAGCACATCAGTGCACCCTAGGTGATTCAGCCTCTACTATATTTATTACACTCATGTGATATTATTTACTGTTAGCATCTGTGCTTTACTTCTCCCTTCTTCCTAGAATTCAGACTTTCCTTCCTCTCTGCCTGATCATTTCCTACTTGGGGTACTAATAACCTGTGAAGCTATTGTCCAAAAAGCAAACTCAGATGCTTCCACAGTTAGGGGTGAATATTTTTTTTCATAGTACTCACCACATTTTAGTACAAATGATCAATTGAAGTGTCCTTTTTTTATCTGATATTGGGCCATCAAGAACTCTATCTCATTTATCTTGGTATCACCATGGTGTAACAGTTATTTGTAAAAACTCATAATTCAGAATAATGAACTAATATGAAGGCAATTTCAATATTGATTTGATATTGATTTACTATTGAGTCATTTGAAATGCACCTAAGTAGAGTAGGGATAAAGAAGTGATAAGGTAACTAAAGGACCATAAAGGGTTGAGTAATTAGAGAAAGATGTATGCAGAATTAAAAATAAACATAAGCAGTGCTTGATCAGAGAAGTACTGAATTTCTGAGATGGAAAAATCACTGGTTGGTTTTATAAATAGTAATGCTATATTTTTCCCTACTAATCATATTTATAATTACACCAACCAAGAATAATGAGGGTAATCAAATTTCAAGCTTTAAAGCATAAACCTAAGATCAAGGAGGAGGTAATTATACCTATGTTATTTTCCTTAAAACTACTGGAGCTAGTCAATGCTAAAATCTAAACATAAAACTGAACAGAGTATATGAAAATCATTGTGAATACACTTTTGTAGTAAAATCTCTACAGAGTATTCACTTTTTAAAGTTTTATTCCATGTTAACTCATATCTCTATATTCTCCTATAGGATAATATTGTAAATGTTTCCCATCTTTAAATTCAGACTTTAGAACAGAGAAACTACCAATGGATACATCTCTGATACTATGCAAATCTAGGAACAACTTCACAAGCAACACTTTGAGTATTCTCCTTCATAAAGGCAATGAAGGAGACTTATCCTGGTCATTTACAATGGAAAATATGAAGCACAAGCTGAGGAATGAAGCATATTTTAAACATATCTTTACTTTTTAAAAGGTACCAACATGGAGGATAAGCGGAGTGAAATATGAAATAGTAAGGTAACTTTTGAGAATATACATAACCTTACTTTATGTTTGCTTCCTGACTCAATTTTAGTGGTTTATAATATGGGTTATTAGGTTCAGAGATCATAAAATAAGAGATCTGGATATTGCAATCAAATCTTTCATTTTACTGAAAAGAACCATACTTTTATCACACTTTCATTACCAGTACTCAGTGGGGGGAAAAATGAGTTTCAAAGGGATACTTCTGTTTTTTGTGTTTCTTAGTTCATGCACTTTTATCCTTTTCTTTTCTTCTTCTACATTTTTTTTCAAGCAGAATTAAATCCCTGCTTAGGTGTATTGACATTCTTCAAACTGACATTTATTTTTGTTTTAATTTTTCTTTATTAAGAAAACATGATCTTGAGTTTTCATCCCATCAGTTCAGAATTCTTTAGTTTCAGAGCAAAATGAGTAGCATCTGAATTCTCAAAGAGCACACAGCCAAAAACCTTCTGCCAACTCCTGTAACTTGGTCTGTCACAATTCTGAATGCCACAGTACTCCCATAGTACAAAAAGTGTTCCTCAACTGCAGCGCCTTCAACTTTGTATGGGACATTCTTCACAAAAAAATTGATGTTTATCCCTAGATGAGGTCTCAGTTGCAAGATCAAGATCATGTACCCAGATTCATGCACTAAGTTTATGGTATACCCAGTGTGAAAATCCATGTTTCCTTGGACCAGACTAATTTCTTATTTATTATCTTATATTGTCTCACTGCTTATCTTTCATCATTTGGGGATGATAACTTACATAATCACTATCTTTCACTAATTACCTTTGTGACTTGTTCAAATCATTTCCTGTTAACATCTGCAAAATGAGGAAACATGCCTTCCAACTGTCATATTTTCCATTTTTATGACTCCCAGCTTATTAACAAAAATAAGGAACATTTTTAAGTTAAAGCAATCATAAGCACATAAAGGAAAGGAATCATTGCAACTATTTTCATCTCTTGTATATTGCAAATCCTAAATTGTAGATGACTTTAAAATTTTATTCTAAAAGTCAAGCCACTGTATGGCAT